>NW_027397116.1:10291155-10405384 GCF_003265705.2 Callorhinus ursinus
GGGGCAGAGGGAGAGGGGGGAGAATGTCCAGCAGACTCCCCGCTGAGCACTGAGCCCAGCGCAGCAGGGCTGGATCTCAGGACCCTGAGATCGTGACCTGAGCCCAAATCAAGAGTTTCCTGGATGGAGAGTAAACATCCATCTGAATTAACAGCCATGTGGGAAAAATAAAGCAACTTTTCAAATGAGAATTTTCATATCAAAGTAATAACTAGCTTATCCTTTCATTAAAAAACAAATCTCTTAAAACAAAAATAAAAACAGATCTCCTACATCTGGTAACAATATATTCTAAAGGTTCATAGTTTAAGATGAATTAAGATGTATTTAGTTTCCCTGACATATAGTTAAAGACAATTTTTGGTTTAACTATTGGAAACTTATGTATTAGTTTTGCATTAACTGACTGAGCCATCCAGCCGCCACTTAACAACATATCTAATTTAAAAAATGGAACTAAATAGGATTTATTGGAGTACTTTTCTTTTAGCTTTCAGATTTTTTTTATGTTTGGGAAAAATGGCTCAGTTTATTCTAGTGAATTCTTTTTTATAAATCAAAATATAATGTGTATACAGATATATTTATGAATAATAAAGTGAATACACATTTAACTACCACTCAGCTTTACAAAATAAGACATCTTTCCAACTTATCACGCAAAGAAATCCAGTCCTTTCCTGTTTATATTAAATCATATCAAGACTTAACTACTCCCTTCTTCCCTCCCAAAAAAGGATTTTTTTCAGGGCACCTGGGTGGCTCAGTTGGTTAAGCATCTGCCTTCGGCTCAGGTCATGATCCCGGGGTTCTGGGGTCCAGCCCCGCATTGGGCTCCCTGCTCAGCGGGAAGCCTGCTTCTCCCTCTGCCCTCTCCCCTGCTTGTGTTCCCTCTCTCGCTGTGTCTCTCTCCGACAAATAAATAAAAAAAATCTTTAAAAAAAAAAAGATTTTTTTTCTGCTAGCAAAAGACCATTTCCTCCAGGATTTTACCCTTTGTGGCTTTATACTCTTAGCTCATCCATAAGCTTCAGAAGGCAAAGGGAGTTATATGTTCCCTTAGGCACTCTTCCCCCCATTACCTTCTTCTGAGAGAGAAAAATCAAGTTAATATTTAAACTGCACTTTCTTCCTGTGTATAATCTTTATATTTAAATTATAGTAAATTGTAATTCTCATTAGTGCTAAAATATAAATTATTTACTTCCTTTCTGGAGGACCCTTAGGGAGGAGAGAAGAAGAAAAGAGCTAGGGTTCATAGTGGCCCAGGAAAGAGAAAGAGCCCATGAAAATTTTCTAAGGAGGTGGGTATTTTCAGGGAAATGTCTGAAGCTGGAATGTCTACATATATCATGAAGTAACTCAACTTAATTCTTCTATTGCGCATAGACTTTCAGTTGAGGCTCATGTTCTGTGGAGGTGGTATCTGGGGATAAAGAGACTAGTTCAGTGTTGGAGCAAGGCCTAGAAGAGAGATGAATGCTTCAGACAAGAACGGGAATTTGAGTAGGAAAGGAAACGGAAAAATGTAAGCTCTCCACATCTCAGTGTATTTAGGGTGACTTTGTAAGCCTTTTGAATTCAAATGTTACTAAAAAGGTTATCCTCATTATGCTAAAAGATTTGAGATAGCCAGAAAGCTGATATCCAAGTTACATATGTGCAGATATATAACATGCATTTGTTGGAAATATCAAAGTATCTTCAGGTTCACACACAGGAATGGTAAGGTACACTAATAAATTCCTTTAATTCTCTTGGAAATTCAAATTCTTTGAACTTTTTTGTGATTCACTTATGTTTCTCTCTGTTGAATTTCTTGGCCATCCTGGAAGGTCAGGGATACTTCTCTGATTGTTTTAAGCCTGAAAAGAAGTATCAGTGCATTTTCTAGCTATTGGCCTTTTGGCAGCCTCTAAACCAACTATCTCTGCCACCCTCCCAAAGGGTTAAGAGAAAGTCCGTGCCCGAAAAGGAGCAGCAATTACATACTTCCCGGGAAAATTGCCAGTCATTCCTGGTCTCTGACCTTCTTTCTCTACAAGGTGTCTGGCCTCTGAAATTTATATCTTAATCATACTTCACATTTGACAGTGTTTTGGATTTTTCAAAACAAATTTAAATGCACCCTTTCCCTTGGATATTATCTCCACTGCAGACCTAGATTGCTGGGGCAGATACTATCAACTGTATGATGCACATGGGAATCTAGGATTAAAAAAAAAACGGTAAACCTTCTTGCTCAAGGTCACACAAAGCTCAGAGAAAAACCACATTTTCTTTCTCCAAGGCTAATGAGCGTTCAGATGTAGGAAGCAACTTTCTGTCTCTAAACATAACCACTTCTTCATTGTTGATGCTATAACTCACCAAAGCCAAATACCTCTCAGTCCTAAATTAGAGCTATCAACTGTTTCCCTCTGTATCTATTCTTGCTCTGTCTTTTTTAACTTTCTGCCCTGGGAAATCAACTCCAGGAACGTTAGCATCAAATGATGAATTAGTTGTTTCTACAAAATGAATAGTGAAACTCGTGATGAAACTTTGAACCCACCTTCCAAGTTTTCCCTTTATTTGGAAGCTCAGGTCTTTCTTCACAGAGTTGCACAAAGTATCACGAAAGGAGGTCCACGTGAAATGACTTAGTATTTTTCCAAGTGTGGATATTAATGAATGTTTTATTTAAAAAAAGTTCCATGTTCAAATAGGCTGAAGTCCTTTATTAAAGGACACATACAGACCTCTCATAATCATGTACTTATGAATAGAGAGTTTGAGGAGTGTAACATTTCCCTAATGTGCATGCCCACAGAATTTTCTGCAGAACTGTTGTTTCTTCCCCCAGATCATTCTTTGTGGAAAGCTTTATCAGGGAAAAGTTTTGTGATGATGCCTATAATACTGTTTCTCAGCATTATTCTAAGGAGCTTTATATATTTATATATTTCAGAATAGTATTAAATCAGAAGAAAGTTGAATGAAACCTTCAGGTAAATTTGGATAAAGTGTTTTAAGTTGAAAATACAAAAAAGTATTCCCCCTTTTTTTTTTGATTGATTAAAGAAAAATAAAGCAAGGGGATTTAATCTGTACTACACATTAGTGCCGGGCACCAATGATTGAGACTTACCATAAAAGCTGAACATTTCAGGGCTCTAGTACTCACTGAGGATAAGAAATATGACAAAATGGAAAAGGGCAAGTTCACAACAAAATATGTCATTTCCTTAAGTGTCCTCGTGGAGGGTCTGCACCCTGAACAATCACAAATCCTGATCCACCTGTTTGTTCCTTCAGCCTCTCTGTCTGGTTGAGACTGAGCTGCACTGGAGGTTCACAAGGCTGACTGGGAGCTTCTGTTTCTCTCAGCAGCTTGCTTTGCAAGGATTCCCCGAACAAGTTGAAGACTCCCATTCCCAGATAGAGCAGGTCAGGTTGGGTCTCAGGCTCAGTTGTAGCTTTGAAAGGAAAAACTTTAGCTCCTACCTCTTTAGGACTTTCACAGCTGGAACAGCCTGGAAAGAAACAAAATCACAATCGCTTCACTCACACCATTTGGTGGTTGTTAATCTTAAAAATTCCAAACATTTTTCCAGGACTTTGAAATATTCGTAACACACTTATTTTGAGCTCTCATTTCCACTTCCAGGGGAAATGATCTCTGTTTTATAAGAGATCAAATAACTGTGGCAGGAGAATGTGGATTGTAACTGTTGGGAGGGATTGCATCTATGACTCTGTGCCTCCATTTAGTGGTTTTTTTTTTTTTTTTCCATTACATATACAAGCCCACTTCTTTGAACGAGGCACCATTTTTAAGATAACATCAAAATAAAATATTTTGGCTATTAGTTTTTTCAGCCACCATGCTAAGCTCTGACTTAATTTATTGTGTATGTAGAGTATGTGTTAAAAACTTTATGTAACGATCAATGAAATATGTACCATTTTTCTTTATATATTATACATACATCACTTTTTAAGTTCAGATATTTATATATAATCACTTAATGGATTTGGTTTGATGTATTTTGACAATTGCATATAATCGTGTAATCATCACCTCAAACAATATGTAGAATATGTCTATCATTCCAGAAAGTTACCTTGTGCCCCTTTGCACCCTTTACAATCCCAAGAGAACCATTTTTAATTTCTGTTACAGTAATTCCTCCCATATCCAAGGGAGGGCATATGTTCCAAGACCCCCAGTGGATGCCAGAAACCACAAGTTGTATCGAACCCTATATATATATATATATACTATATTTTTCCTGTACATCATACCTATTATAAAGTTTAATTTATAAATTAGGCACAGTAAGAGATTAACAATAACTAATAATAAAATGGAACAATTATAACAATATGCTATAATAAGTTATCTGAATGTGGTCTTTCTCTCAAAATATCTTATTTTTTTGTATTCACCCTTCTTCTTGTGATGATGTGAGGTGATAAGACGTCTATGTGATGAGATGAAGTGAGGGACTGATGTAGGTGCCGTGACAGTGTTAGGCTCCTACTGAGCCTCTGCCGTATGTGTCAGAAGGAACATCATCTGCTTCTGACTGGGGTTGACCGTGGGTAACTAAAACCAGGGAAAGTAAAACCACAGCTAAGGGGGCATTACTGTACTTTAGATATTCTTGGACTTCATATAATTATAAACAAGTACTATCTGCAGGGCTTTTTTTCACTCAACATAATATTTTTCGACATTTCCATGTCGTACTGTGTCTTTTTTTTTATTAATTTAAATTCAATTTAGTTAACATATACTGTATTATTAGTTTCAGGGGTAGAATTCAGTGATTCATCCATTGCATACAACACCCAGTGCTCATGACATCAAGTGCCCTCCTCAATGCCCATCACCCAGTTACCCCCTCCCCCCACCTCCAGCAACCCTCAGTTTGTTTCCTAGAGTTAAGAGTCTCTTATGGTTTGTCTCCCTCCCTGTTTTCATCTTATTTTATTTTTCCTTCCCTTCCCCTATGTTCATCTTTCTTGTTTCTTAAATTCCACATATGAGTGAAATCACATGGCATTTGTCTTTCTCTGACTGACTTATTTTGCTTAGCAGAATATATTCTAGCTCCACCCACGTCGTTGCAAATGGCAAGACTCCATTCTTTTTGATGGCTGTGTCTGTTTTTTTAATTGATGAGGAATATTCCACTGTATTAATATAGCTACTTTATTTTTCTTATCTCGAATCGATGAACATTTGGACTTTTTCCACTTTTGGCAATTATGAATAAAGCTCCTTTAACATTCTCAAACTAAGATTTGGTTGGATATATGTTTTCATGTCTCTTCAGTAAATATCTAGAATTGGGATTTCTGGGTCAGATGTTTAACCTTATAAGAAGATGACATTTTTCTATTTTCCATTTCCACCAATAGCAACCTGTGAGAGTTTTGATTCCTCCATATCCTCACCAAATTTGATATTGTAATTTGATTTTAGCCGTGCTATAGGATGTGAAACAGTACCTCCTTGAAGTTTTATTTTCCATTCCCTGATGACTAACAATGCTGAGCATCTTTTCAGGGTCTAGTTGCCATTTGTTTGTCTTGCTTTGAAAAGTGAGTGTCTAAGGATTTTCCCTAGTTTTTTTTTTTTAATTATTGATTCAAAAACAGTTCTTTATGTGCTCTGTATTTGTATCCTTTGGCAGATATGTTTCATAAATATTTTTTTTCCTCTAAACTGTGGTTTTCCTGTTCATTTTCTTGCTCTTTTTCTAATTGAAGTATAGCTGACATGTAACATTATATTAGTTTCAGGTATATAACATAGCAATTTGACATTTATGTGCATTATGAAATGATCACCACAAGAAATCTAGTTACCATAGGTTATCATACAAAGTAAGCACAATATTATTGACTATATTCCCCATGCTATACTTTATATCCTTGTGACATATTTATCTCACAACTGGAAGTTTGTAACTCGTAATCTTCTATCTGTTTTGCCATCCCTCCTACCACCCCTCCCCTCTGGCAACCTCCAGTTTGTTTTCTGTATTTATGAGTAGGCTTTTGTTTTGTTTTGCTTGTTCATTTGTTTTGTTTTGTAAATTCTAGATATAAGTAAAATCATATAGTATTTGTCTTTCTCTGACTTATTTCACTTGACGTAATACCCTCTATGTACATGCCACAAATAGCAAGATTTCATTCTTTTTATTTGCCTGTTCATTTTCCTTATGATATCTTTTGATGAACAGAAATTTAAAATTTTGGTAAAGTCCAACATCATTTTTTTTTTGTGGTTAGTGTTTCTACAATCTTGTTTAAAATATTCTTTGTCTAATTCCAAGTTTATGAAGATATTCTCCTAATAACTTTCTAGAAGCTTTTTGGTTCTTCTATTTATGTTTAGGTTCATGGTCTAAGTTGAATTGTCTTTTGTATATTGAATAAGGTAAGATTGTTTTATTTTTTTCATTTTAGGATATTAATTTATTTCAACTCTATTTGCTAAAAATACCTTGCTTTCCTTATGGAATTGTTTGCTGCCTGTCTCAAATATTGACTGATGTTCTATGTGTGGATCTTTTTATGGACTTTCTATTTCATTGATTTATATTTGTTCATATATCGACAATCCTAGGCCATTGTGATCACTATAGTATTATTGTAACTCTTGACATCAGGTGGTGGTGTATGTTCTCCAACTCTGTTCTTGTTTTTTTGACTCTAGGTCCTTTGAAATTCCATAAATATTTTACAATTAATTTATTTCTACAAAAAGCATACTGATATTTTCAGTGTTAAGTCTATAGACAACTTTGGAAAAGAATGGACATCTTAACATATGGTGTTCTCTAATACATTAGCACTGACTACGTGTCTGTTAATGTCTTATCCAGTTTCTCTCAGCATGGTTTCTTACTGTTTAGTGTAGACACTTTTTTGAAATGATATTGTAAATTATATGTATTATTATATTTTATTTTCCAGTTTTTTGTTACCAGCTTATTGAAATATAGTTATTTTGTATATTGATAATAGATACTGTATATCAACTGCTAAGAATATCTATAATGACTGCTAAGTATAATGTTACCCATAGATTTTTTTCATAGATGCCCTGAAGAAGTTTCCTTGTATTCTTGTTTGTCAGAGAGATTTTTAAAAATCTTGAGTAGATACTAATATTAATTTTTAATGCATATCTTGAGATAGTCATCTGATTTATGTCCTTTTTTCTGTTAACATCATAACCCATTATTTTTACTTGTTAACATGCCACATTAACATCATAAAATACATTAACATAAATGACATACACTGGCTGTTTTCACATTTAAAGTAACTTTTGCATTCCTGACATAAACTCCAAATGGAGTTAATTTTTTACATATTGTTGGATTTAATTTGCTATTTTTTAAAGCTTTTATTTATTTATTTGACAGAGAGAGAGAACGAGTGAGCAAGAGCAGGGGGAGGAGCAAAGGGAGAGGGAGAAGGGAGAAGCAGGCTCCCCACTGAGCAGGGAGCCCAACATTGGTGGGGAGGGGATGCGGGGCTCCATCCCAGGACCCTGGGATCATGACCTGAGCCCAAGGCAGACACTTTTTTTTTTTTTTAAAGATTTTATTTATTTATTTGAGACAGAGAGAGAGAGAGAGAGAGCACGAGAGGGGGGAGGGTCAGAGGGAGAAGCAGACTCCCCGGTGAGCAGGGAGCCCGATGCGGGACTCAATCCGGAGACTCCAGGATCATGACCTGAGCAGAAGGCAGTTGCTTAACCAACTGAGCCACCCAGGTGCCCACCAAGGCAGACGCTTAGCTGAGTGTGCCACCCAGGTGCCCCTAATTTGCTAATTTCCTTTAAGAATTTACTTCTCTGCTGATGAGGGTTAATAAGCTGGTTTTATTTCTTTAGTTTTGTCATCATCAGTTTTTGATAGCAGAGTTCTGCCCTGCATGGAGAAAGGCCCCATGCTCCTGAGGAGGGGCTCTCTTTCAGCTCCCAGGCTCTTCTCAAAGGTTTGGGCACTCTCTCCCCTACTCTGGATGAAGCCTGCTTGGAAGGGCTGTCAGACAGGTAAAGACTTGCCCTGTGGCTGGGGATCCTCAGAAAGTTAACCTTGACCTGTTGACCTGCATGAAGCTATTAAACCTTGTTAGAAGTTTGACTGTCTCTGGTAGTTTCCTTTTGCCATGCTGTATGGGATGAAAGCAGCTCAGGTCTCTTCTCTCCTAGGAAAGGCTCACCACTTTCTGGAATTTAGTTCATGTAGGTTTCTTTGCATCCTCACCTCCCGAATTGTTTTTTATTTTTTAAAATTTTTAATTTTATTTTTTTAAAGATTTTATTTATTTATTTTGGGGAGAGAGAGCAAGCACATGTGTGAGTGGTGGGGAGGGGCAGAGAGAGAGAGAGAGAATATCAAGCAGACTCCATGCTGAGCATGGAGCCTGATGTAGGACTCGATCTCATGACCCTGAGATCATGACCTGAGCCGAAATCAAGAATCGGTGCCTTAACTGACTGCACCACTCAGGCGCCCCTTGAATGTTTTTTTTAAAAAACTATGGTATTATAGTGTATGTAGCTTGTTCTTGTTATTCAGGTGAGAGTGATGATCTCATTGATAGTTTGCTTTCTGTGCAGAAGGCTAATTCAGAATGTACCACTACTATCCCTATTTTATGAATGGCAAAATGGAGTTCCAAGTTTCCCCAACTTGGAATTGTTCAACTGGCATCTGGAGTTTAGTTCTCCTCTTATTCTACTATGCATGTTCTTAACAGATTACAGAGTCTATATTTACCACTTTTCATTTAGAGAAAAAAAATTCATTTTCTTTCTTTTCTTTTTTTCGTAAGCCAAATTTTTACCCTTTCCTGCAGCATAACTTCAATGTCAGGCAAGGATTTTCTAAATTAGCTTTACTTTGATCTTCATTGATCTACAAAGAATTTTAAGGAGAATTTACAGATGAATCACTGCTTACTTTCTATTGGCTACAAGTGTGGAGAAAAGTCAGCATGTACTCTATTTGCACCTCTTAGAATAAATTGAGCTTTTGCTCAAAATGAATTATGGGCCTCTAACCTATTAATTTTGAAGGGAAGAAAATCAGTTTTTATATTCACATAATTGGAAATTTTTTGTTCAAATGTAATAAAAATAAAAAGCAGCTCTTGCATATTTTATTTTATTATATGTTTTAGCTTTACCATATTTTACATGAACAAAAGAATTAAAAAGACAACGTGTTGTTGTAAACAGAGGAAGATTTGTCTTTTTTACTTTGCTCTGTCATCTTTAGGAGGAGGTAGGCAAGGGAAAGTTGTTTTCTTCTCATTACAAAGACCCCCCCAAGTACTTCTACCAGAGTCGCTGGAACCACTTTCTCCCTTCCTACTAACCAAGTCACTAATTGTCCTGTGTAGCTCCAGGAAACAGACGTTCTGATCTGATCTCCTATGTGTAAAGTCTAAGGCAATTATGTCAGTTTTCTGAATTTCAGGGGAAAGTTGAGTCTAGAAAATGAGACTTCTTCTGGGAGGGCTAGGTTGGAGCCCAGAAAAATTCAGAGAATTCTAGGCAGTTGGAGGAACACAAAGTTTACTTAGATGGGAAAGACCTGAAGAAATTTTTTTAAAAAAGATTTTATTTATTTATTTAAGAGAGAGAAAGAGAGCATGAGCAAGGGCAGGGAGCGGAAGAAGGAGGCTCCCCTCTGAGCAGGATGCCCGAGTCAGGGTTCAGTCCCAGGACTCTGGGATCATGACCTGAGCCAAAGGCAGACGCTCAATCAACTGAGCCACCCAGGTGCCCCAACACTTGAAGAAATTTTTAACTTAAAGAGAACAAAAGCTGGAAAAGTTTACCTTCTTTACAGTTTGTTTTATGGCCAGCCTAGAGTTGTGAATAGAGTTAGGTATTCAATGTTTTTCTATTAGCCATAATATAGAACTTCCTTTAACTTAGCGTGATGAAAGATTTAAAAAGAAAAACTACTTCCCTGTTTATTCATACAGTAGCTATTCATTACATACCATATGTCAGAACTTTTCATCAGGGACCTCAAAACTCATATTCTCTAGTAAGTAAAAAACACACTTAAATATAAAGAAGACACAAAATAAAATCATATAGACCACATGCTCTAGGAACACAGAGGAGAAAAGTAAATAGTGATCTTTTCAGAAGAGGAAATTGGAAAATAATTCAAGGAAGTGAAAGTTGAATGGATTTGAAACTATATGTACTTTACAAAGACACAAAGGCAGAAGGAACTTCCAAGGTAAACAGAGTAGGACCACCTCTCTGTGACGCCCGAGTAAAGGGGCAGTTGAGGAAAGGTCTTGGTGTTCATAGAGAAATAAATGTAGTTCAGTGCAGTGAAGTGTCACGGACCTGAGGTGAAAATGAGATGAAGAAGCCTGGTAGTGAAAGGATTTGTAAGGTTTGAGCCTTGTTCTGTGGACAAAAGGGGTTATTGAAAGAATGTAAGCCACTGCTAGAGAGATTGAGATTCTCCACGTATCATAAAGTAGAAAGGAAGTCATATAATTAGAGAATATTGTTTAGGGTAACAAGGATGGCTACCTTGGATCCCAGCCTGGTGAATTGGAGGGAGAGAGACGTTGGGATAAGGTTTGTGCGATTCCCTCTCTTTTTTTTTACGGAAATATATTTGACAAATAACATTGTGTGAATTTAAGGTGCACAACATGTTGATTTGATGTGTCATATGTTGTGATATGATTGCCATTGTAGGGACTGTACCTCTATCCTGTCATGTAATTTCCTTTTTTTGTGATGGAAATAATTAAGATCTAGTCTTTTACTAAGCTTAATGATTATAATACAATATTGTTGCATATATTCAGTGTACTCTGCAGTAGATCCCCTTTCTAAAATTGACACTATCAGCACTTGTATTGCCTTTGTTTTTTCAATTTGCCTCTTCTTCCTCTCCCTCTTCCTGTCCCACATCTCTCTCTCTCTCTCTCTCTCTCATCTTTCTGTCAAGAGAAGGAGCCTTTAAATGAGTGCCCAGGTTTGTAGGCATGGCCTCAGGCACTATACCTTTCTTGGCAAAGTCCTGCCTGATGAAATTGTGGTAATTTTGATCATTCAAATTTGGATTCTTTCTTCAGTACAACTTACACAAAGACAAGAGCTGCAGATGTGAATAAAACAGAGAGTTTGGGTACAGATGATTGGGTCAATGAAGAAAGGACATACCAGCCCACCTCTGGCCGGGAACACGTTAGAGGCTTGGAGCAGTTAACTCCACCTGTTGGGATGGTAGTTTTGGATTTACTACCATGCAAAAAAAATTCGCTTGTGGTTAATTCCAGGTGACTTACAAGGGAAACAACGGTGTTGGGGTTATGTTTTAGCTGGAAAAAAGAAAATAACTTTATTCTTTGACATTGAAAATAAACTAAAGAAAAGGAACACCTGCTCCGACATTTCTAATTCCTAACTGGGAATGACCCCAGGACCCTACGGGAAAAATGAGGAAATATATCCACCTCCTTCATAGAAGTCATTCTTATTCAGGCCCCATTTTCACTGTAGTCTAAGATCTCCTTCATGACACTTTTCCTTTCTTTTGGAAATTTATTAACCATTTCCCCAGTTTAAAAATATTGAAACATTTAATAAAATGAAAGACTTTTGAAAAACATAAACAAAATACCAGCAAGGCTCTGAATTTTCGTTGCCTGCTATAAATGCAGCCTGAACTTGACCAGGATTTTACATCACAAGTAGGCTGAACCAGAGTGTTATTGTCCTCTGGGTTTTGATTTGTGTTTATACCTTTCTAATTTTTTATTATTATTTTTTTAAAAGATTTTATTTATTTATTTGACAGAGAGAGAGATAGTGAGAGAGGGAACACAAGCAGGGGGAGTGGGAGAGGGAGAAGCAGGCTTTCCACTGAGCACGGAGCCTGATGCGGGGCTTGAACCCAGGATCCTGGGATCATGACCTGAGCCGAAGGCAGACGCTTAATGACTGAGCCACCCAGGCGCCCCATCTTTTATTATTTTTTTTACTTGTTGCTTTTTTGGAAACTGATTTAGTTTATATATTCTGAGATGAACCAGGACCTTCCAGACCCTTAAAGGACCTAAGAGATGGGCGTGGCATAGTGGGGAAGGCATACTAGTATTAGATGCTCTGTTACGCTGGAAAACCCGATGTTTTGGTAACAAACAAAACAGTGATAGCAAATAACTTTCTGAAACTGGCTGACATTCTTGGCAAAATAAGCTCAGGAAACCTTATATACCAAAATGGATATTTTTAAAAATGTCTACTCTTTTTACTCATGTCTTCTTTTTTTCTCTCTCCTCTTTCCTCTCCTTGGGCTCAAAAGAACTTAGCACTATGTATCTGAAACATGTCAATTAGTGTGAACGTTACTTGGTTTGGTTGGTAGAATATTTGACAAAACATCACGGCATATGGATTCTTTATCTAAATGTCAGATTCAGTGTAGAAATTAGGAATAAAAATATAATGTAGGAAATTCTTACAAACTAATTAGTATGATATTATTTCAAGTGGGCCATTACCCAGTTGGTCTATTTTGCTTTTTCATGCACATCATATGTTATAATATTTAATGTTACCTTTTTTATACGATAAGGTTTGAAAAGAGTAGAATTACTATTAAGACTAGAGAATAGCACAAGTGATTTTAAAATGGCACAAAATTATAAAATAAAGTGAAACAGATATTGGAAAACACAATGAAAAACAGAACACTATATTATAGGAGGAAAAGTCTCCATCCTGATGCAGAAAACACTAGGGATGTATATAATTGAATATGTATCTCCAGAATAATAGACCAAGAAAATCTGGCAACAATATTTTGTAGTTGCATACAGTGAGTTTCCTTTCATAGGGCTCCAAAGATATTGTGCATGGACCACATAATGCAGAGTTTTCAGTATCAGAAAAATGAAGATACCGGGGGCACCTCGGTGGCTCAGTCATTAAGCGTCTGCCTTCGGCTCAGGTCATGATCCCAGGGTCCTGGGATCAAGTCCCGCATCGGGCTCGCTGCTCGGCGGGAAGCCTGCTTCTCCCTCTCGCACTCCCTCTGCTTGTGTTCCCTCTCTCGCTGTGTCTCTCTCTGTCAAATAAATAAATAAAATCTTAAAAAAAAAAGAAAGAAAGAAAAATGAAGATACATTAGAAAGGGCTCATGAGCAGAAAGGCAGATAAGGGCCTGTGGAGTTTACTCATTAGAAAACATAATTGAGTGAAAAATATGGTTCGATTCACCACTAATGTAAGATATAGCTTCTAAGAATGTGATAAATGTGAGTAACACAGGCCTATGGAATTTAATGAGTATATGTTAGAAACACTACAGGGTGAACAGGTTTTCCATTCTGAGGGACACAAATGTTCTAACTAGACAGCAGTGCTGGTTCTATTTATGGCTTTAGGCTTCTGTGAAGGTGAACAGAGACTTTGAGGTTAGATTCTTGGCCTTAGAGGAGAGACAGTCTCTTGAAGAATGTAGGCCCCTAGTTGGAGGAGACTCCAGAATCCAGGCAATGCTCAGAGTGCAAGAGACTCTCTGCAGGAGCAGATCCACACTGCATGTGGGACAACTGACAGAATGTTTCCAAGACTGTTATGTTTCCCAGGGTAGGAATTTGTGAACTGAGGTTATACTGTGGTGACCAGAGAGCCTCAATGACTTGTGTCATCCTTTCTAGGATTGTCCTGAAAATCAGTGACTCTGAAGCAAGGCCCTTGCCTTCCAGCCAAGTTATAATTCCCCATGGAGACCATGATGAGGGGTGCAGAGACTTTTAAACCTCCAATAAGGAGAGCAAAGGACAGTTGGGTCAGAAAGAGCAAGGACAAGCATGGTTAGATGTGAATTCTAACCAACGTGGAGGAAATTTGAACTCAGAAGCACAGTGGGTGTGACATCAGAGGGGTTTGCATTGATTGTGAGACAGGGCATCTCAATGGTATAGAGTCCCCAGCTATTCTAGATACAGGGGAAATTTTAGAGCAAATTGTGTATCAGTGGTGCAAACTGCTCTTCCTCCGGAAGATGTTGAGTAAGGCTATGGTAGGTAGTTTTGCAATGGGTAGCACTAAAAGCTATTGCCCTTCTGGGTGTTGGGGAGAATAATACAAAAACTTTCAGAAAACTTAAATGCATCAGTAGGTCAGAGATGACATTATCTGACCTCAGTGGGGGCTGTGTACAAAATCTTGGCATGGAGCCTCCTATGTCAAAATGTGCCTGAGCCAGGCCCTTGTTTTCAAGGAGACAATTTTGTCCAATCTGTGGGTTATAAGTGGATAATGACAAAAGGCTCCTTTACTAGCTATATGCAATCTCGTTAGCAGAAGGTCATTACAGAAACACGTGCTGGTCTGTAATGGAGTGCATTCAAGTACATTAGGATTCTATCTATGCTCCATATCTCTGGATATATTTTTAACTCTTTAATCTCATTTCATTTTCTCATACTCAGCAGTCATGTTCTTGTGTAAGAAACTAAATAGGAATATTGATGGCCTTTATATGTTCTCACCTATAATTCCACCTCTAGATGTGTGTATGTTTGCATATGTGATATAAATAGTAGTCTTTTATACATCTTACTACAGAGTCGTAGTTATCACTGCCTTTATGTTCACCTGTAGCTCTAATCTGTAGTGTTTGTTTGTATGTGTGACTCTGTGATTATTGTTTTGTAAATAGTGATGATTTTTTATAAGGCCAGATAAGGATGTAACTAATTAAAATATACCTTTTATATAAAAGGTAAAGCAAATATTTATGCAGTGTTTCACAATTTTACATGCTCTCATGTTTGCCTCTGCACAACCATGCAGCCCAAGAATGTAGAGATCCTGCTGGGATCTAGTGTATACTACTTAAGTCTGCACCACTACTGTTCCATACAAACCAACAAAGAGAAAATATCCTGTTCTTGTAAGTGAAGAAGCTGTTAGGCACTCACAGTTAGGAGAAGTTTTTGGAAACAAATAGCAGGAGAATATAGTGGGAATAAGATATTTGGGGCATTCTTTGGAAACAAAAGATGAGGGAGGGGATGGAAGCATGAAGGTGATATACTCTAAACAACTTTTCCCAAAAGCAGAATATATGAAGAGGAATGAAAAGATAAAGCATGGCTCCTCACAGACGTGCCATTCAGGTGATAGAGGTAAAGGATTTTGTTGATGGGTATGAGGCTTAAAGAATACTTCTTGGTTATTGTACTTTCTGTGGAGAATTTCTCCAGAAACCATCTTGAGATCTAAAAACATTTTATGAGAAATACAAGGGAAAATCTCAAGGTTTCAACAATGTGGCTTCAGAGATATTGGTTTATAAATAATATTTCAGATGGAGTATTTGTGAGGTTGAAAATAGACTATTATTAAGTTATCCTAATGGATAATGGGAAAAATTGAAACTATTGCAAACTAATACATTTAAAGGCAATTCAGCTCTTTCAGCTGACCTTAGCAAGGCAATTGCAAGGATAGTTTTGGAGACACTATGCTTCTTTCTATACGTTATTTAGGGAGGGGGGTGTGTTATAAGGGAAGATTCATCTTTGGCCGGAAAGAGATTCACTCTTGGCAATGAACCAGCATCTTCGATCAAAGAAAACTAGATCATGCCAAGGGAAAAGAATTGTGTCCCCTAAAGGGCACTACAACTTTTTCTTCATAGTTTTATTTATTTTACCAACAAAGAAAGATAAGGAAAATATGTTAACATTAGTCAATCTGAAGTAATGGAAACATGACCATTTCTTATATTTTTCTGTACTTTTCTATATTTTCAAATTTTTAAAAATAAAAATATGTGGTTGATTAAAACAGAATCATGTTATAAGAATCGCTTATATCTTACATCTTTCAAGGTGCTTGTGTGAATGTGAAAAAATGACAGAATGAGCAAGTAATCAGAAAAAGACACAGATAAGGGCTTAATACAACATTTTTTTATCATGTCTTCTGCCACTTGAAATGATAGCTATACATTTGCAGTCTCCATGTTTCCTATCTGACCCTTTATACTTATCTTAGCACTTCATAATGAAATTGAAATGAAGCCAGTGAGTGCTCAAGGACCATGTCCTGTGTGCTGGGCCGTCTGTGAGCCACTGGGGGTGGGACAGGTGGAAGGCAGATGGGCTTGTGGGTACAGGTGGGGTGCTGGAACCAGACTGCCTGCCTTTGAAACCTGGCTGGGCTCCCAACTAGCTGTGGTGTGTTGGGTAAGTTATCTTGTGTTTTATTTCTCAATTTCTCATCTGTACAATGTGGAAGGAAAAATGGTAGATACCTCTTGAATTGTGAAGCTTAAACTGTTGTGAAGAGTTACTTCTTAAGAGTTCATTTAATTGTTGTCAATGTGTTATTACTCATTTAGTACTAAAGAAAGGGACTGGCTCATAAGCATTCAATAAATGTTCATATTATTATCATTATGGAACAGAGACTCTTGTTCTCAAGGAGATGCATCTAATGTCTCTTATGTTTCAGAATCTTTTTTACACAGAAATTCTTTTACATAGAAAACAAATGTACATTCTTTAAATAAACTATAAAAACCTCAGGAGAATCTCTCCTAGATCAGCTCCTTTGGGAGACTCAGAGCATAGTGGTTCAAAGTGAAAATGGGGGGTGTGGGCGGCAGCGGGGGGAGAGCTGTAGACCATAAAGGAAAGACATTAAAGAACATTAGGAAACATACTAATCTGATACATGTCAGAAAGTATTAACATCATGGGCTAGGGAAAGGACCAAGCTTAGGTAATGAATACTAATTAAACATTTAAAAGAGTTTTATTTTCCCTCAGAACAAGCATCCGCAAGAAAGAACAGGTCGTGCTTCTCTTTAACGTTGTTTGGAAGAAGGAAAGGAAAAAAGTAATGGAGAAGAAAGAAAAGAAATAAAACATCTGAGTTGGTTTTGATTTAAGGGGACAAATTGAAGGGAAAAAAGCCCCAAAAAACACCATTTAAAACAGAATCAGCAACCACCTCCCTTCCTCCAGATCAGGAAATATGCACACAGTGGTGTTGAGGTGCCATTCCTTTTGGATGTGATCTATTTTGGTATAAATTACTGAATGAATAAATTACAACTTTTTTTTATTAAGCATACAGAGACAATCTAGTCTTGAAATATATCCCAATCCTTCCATTCATCAGGCTTCTAATGTCTTCCTGTGGGAGAGAATGAGAGGTGGGTGCAGGGCGCATGCGTTGTTTGCCTGCTGACCCTGGAAAGCACATTCACTCTCAAAGGGCATGCAGTTACTTCTGATCAATACTCAGGTTAGATATTCCAGAAATCACGAGTTTTATTTAAAAGTCTTATGCTTTTAAAGCTTTACTAAAAAAAAAAAAAAAGAATTAAACACCATTTTGCCTGATTTTTTTTCTTTTTTTTTTCATGCCCCAGTGTAACATGACTCAGGACATCACAAAGAATGTCCATTTGTATCAGTGTGTAGACAAACTGGATGGCTTGCTGTTTCCTCAGTATGCCCAGTCCTGTTCTCTCTCTGATGCTTTTCCCCTATTACCAAATGTTATGCCACGTTCCTTCCCTAACAGTCTAGACTCCACCTTGTACAGATGCCACCATCACCTGAAACCTGATGCAATTACTTGTAGTAGGAAGCAACGTTTCCAACTCTGAGTCTGCATCATATATTATCTATGTCTCTTATGATACCTAGACATTTCTACCTTGTGCTATTAAGTATTTTCGTCCAGTCTTTAAGATCATATTTTGGATATCTTTGTATGAGTGAATTAATGCTTACATACGGCATGCAACACAGATCAGTAACCGCTGCTGTCATGTGGCATATTTTCTTCCTTTCTTCTCCAAGAAAATACAGCAAAATAATTTATTAAGATCTCAAGTGGTTGTACCAACTTAGCTTTGCACCAGCAGAGGGAGAAGAGACAGCTTCAACCATCCCATTGAGTGTTTTCATCATTGTTTAATTCCTGCTGATTTGCTAGAAAAAAAGCACCGTATCTTGAGATTTTGAATTTCTTAAAAGAATCAATGTTCAATTTGTTCAGGTTTTGGCTATCTCCAGGTAATAAGCTGAGGGGAATATTTATAAAAGGTCATATGGTAATAATGGTAATACCAAATATGTATGTACCAAGTGTTATCCTAAGCACTGTATGGACTTTAAGTCATTTAAGCCTTATGAAAATCCTTTGATGTGTTTGCTAGTACGATCCTGATGCTACAGAAGATGAAACAGAGATATCAAAATTTTAGGTAACTTACTTACAACCTCAGAGCTACTAAGTGGTCAGACAGGATGAATCCCCCTCCCCTTTCACTTCAGTGCTACACAGTACCTCTCAACACCTGGGCACAGTCGATGATGTTTGAGGGATACTTCTCAAGCAATGGCCTCCTGCCCATTTAGGGCACAAGTAGGACCTTATAAAGCCCAGATCAGTGGCAGTTCCTCTCCCATTTTCTAGAGAAGCTGTTTATTTAAAATTTCCTTTGAAGCATTTTATCAGACAGACATCTATTATTTAGTAGATTAATACAATGATGTTTGAAAATAATTTGGGCTGTGGAACTTGTAAGGTTTTAGCCTATCTTGAAACCACGATTAGTGTGGCATTTCACTGACTTTTTGTTCATCCTTCACAGTAGAATGGAGGCCAAACACCTTCAAAAGGTAGAGTTATAAAGGTGAATTTACTCGCAGTGAATATGATATGCCTAATATGGACGAAGAAGTAGACAGCTCAACAATATCTTAAAGCCAAGATGGCGGGGGTTTTGTAGTACCATTTATTGGAAAATTCCCTTATTTGTGTACTCTGGACTTGCTTGGAGACTTTATGGCTTTGCTTACTACTTCTTGGGATGAAAATCATACTGCTATTCTTAAGAGATTTGGAAACACATTTTGTTGAATTATTAAATGCATTCAGTAAAAACAAGGGGACTACTGGTAAGATTGGAAGATCGCAGGATGCTTCCTTATAAGGTCTTTCACCCCACCCCCAACATGAAAGGAACAAAAGAAGTATGGTAAGCTGACTCAGAAGAGCTATTCACAAGCCAACATCTGTCTTTCTAATAGTGAAACATTCCATATTTTACCTGCTAATTTCTCTGATAAGTCATCTTTTCCCTTACAGCATCTTAAGTGTGTCATCTTTTATGACAGGTGGGTCAGTCATACTCCTCTTTGTATTCAAGTGTCTCATCTTTTATTACCATATGCTCCAGGAGTATACTACTCTCTGCCCCGCCAGGACATCTTTTCCTGTCTGTGTGTCTAGTATGTGACAGGCTTTTCCTTTAATGTGTTTAGGGAGAGACATCCCTTTTCAGCATGTATTGTATTTGTGACATTTCTATGTCCTTGGGGCATCCATATTTAATTTTTTATTTTCAGGACTGAGTATTTTCATTGTGAATGTTGTTTTTAACTTCTGCTTGTGGACAAACAAAAGTTTGCATGTTATTTTACTGTTATAAGTATCATCAATGAACTTTCATTTCACTTTTACATGCTGAATTTTATGTCGGGACAGTAAATACACATTTAGCTTTGCATTTTGGGATGGGGGGGCTGATGGAGATTGGTGGGAGAAACGGACTATCTCCTTTTCACATTAGGTAGAGATTTTATCTTCCTATCCATGCCAGAAGAATTTCCCCTGATTGCCTTTAAACTCTGCCTCAGTATCACTTTCTGGAAAACTACTTTTTACTCTAATCTCATGGCAGGAAGATAAAAGAAGTGTAAGAGTGTGTGTGTGTGTGTGTGTGTGTGTGTGTGTAAGGGAGTTTGTTCAGTGATGCTTAGAAGAAGAGAGGGAAGAATGAAAGAATTATTTATGTCTAATATGTGATGAACATGCCAGTATGTGCTTTCATATATTAATTCTCATTTAATTGGTCCTCAGTATGGTGTAATAGATAAAAGCACAGATTCTGAAGCTGAAGTGTTTGGATTAGTATCCAAGCTTTACCATTTGCCAGCTGTATAACCTTGTGGACTTCTCTTAACCTCTCTGTGATCTGATTTCCTTATCTGTAAAATGTGACGATTATCATTTGTGGAAAGCGTTGGTTGTAAAATTTAAACAACTTAAAATTGAATAGTTTGTTTTAAATTTTGGTCCACTAATGCCTGGCATTTACTCTAGAATCTTTAGCTATTATTCCTCCTTAAGTGGGTGTGAAATAATAATTGCCTCCATTTTTAAAGATGAAATAAATAGTTCAGTGGGAGAGTGTTCAGGGATTTGTCTGTTACTAAGTACCCAGTAGGTGATGGTGATGGAATCAAGACCAAAGTCTGTGTTTTAGTGAAGGTATAGATTTGGCTGCTCTGAAAGAGACCTATCATGGCATGCTAGAAGAAGACCAACACTTTAGATCTTATATAAAAATCTAGGCTTGTATAAGGGTCCAGCAAGATTTCAAGGACCCACAATTCTTCCATCTTCTTGTTCCACCATTCTTAAGGTGCCCTTGCCAGCACAGTCCCAGATGGAAATGGTGAGAAGGGAGAGCATGCCCCTTCCTTTAGGACAGTAGTTCTCAAGTTCAGGGTTGACTTTAGAGTCACTGAGGGGAGTGTTTTAGACATACTGTTCTCCAGTCCCTTCTTCTCAGAGATTCTCACTCAGTTGGCCTGATATAAGGTCAAGATGTTGTTTTTGTTTTTGTTTTTGTTTCTTTTTAAGCAAATGATTTCACTGCCTCTTCTTCAGCCCATGGGTGAGAGAGGGATTCCTGCTCCAGGGTTATGGGGATGACTAAACACACACACCTGGCACCAGACAGATGAGATTGACAGCAGTTTATAAGTCACGGATACTCATAGCCTGTGGGACGTGGATACCACATGGCACATGGGGTCATGTAGGTGTTGCACTTAGGAACAGAGGGAACAATCAGGTGATGTGGGAGGCAGGCTTCATTGTATCAAGAGGACAGTGTATCTCCTGGTCTCAGTGAGAGGGTGTCATTCCCTTGTTTGAATAATTCTGTGGACTGGCTGTGAAACCTGCTCTTAAGGGATGAGCAGCAGCTGTGCCTGGTCCTTCAGGAAAGAGTATTGTTCAGCTAGGGCACCTTATCAATAGGAGCAGGGCGGGGAGGGGAACTTGCAGTTAGGCCCTTGTAGGCCCTCCCAGTTTACCAGACATCAAAGCAACACATAATGTGGAGACTTCATTTTAGGTCTTGCACCATGACAGGCCATGATGGGCTTTCCAGATTGGCCGGCAGTCCACGGAAGTACTTATTAATTAAGTTATTTGATTTTCTTCTTCTTAATAATATGCAGGATATAACCTTTTATCTGCCTGTGCTTTATTTCCAGGGTTTCTGTACTCAGAAGCTATGATCCTTGCTTCTGTTTCTTTTTCTGCATGATTAAATGTAACTTCCTTCCAGGTTTTGCTAATAGGACTTTCTTCTCTTAGGAAGGTCTCTCCAGGTGACTCCAGGAATTTAGCTTTAAATTCCTCTACCCACACTCTTTTTGAATTATTTGATAATAATGATCACAAGAACAAGAGTCAGAGGCTTAACTGATGGAGCCACCCAGGCTGACATCCAGAATTGTGTTATTTCTTACACTGTTTTATTATAGAAGTTATTTAATTCCTTTGTCAGTATTCCATTTTTTCATGTTCACTTCACTTAATTTGGTCAGAAGTATCTAAAAGATATGCACAGTGTCTTATGCTTAGTTTTGTTTTCCATGGCACTTAGCATTGGCCTTTTCACAGAGTAGGAGGGTATATGCATTTGATATACATATACAGATACATATCCATGAAAACTCACACCAATAACAAATATAGTTAACTGGTATTTTTTTTAAGATTTAGTTATTTTTTTATTTGAGAGAGAGAGAGAGAGAGAAAGAGTGCACGAGTGGGGTGGAGGGCAGAGGGAGTGAGAGAGGAGAAGCAGACCCCCTGCCGAAAGGGGAACGCGATGTGGGGCTCCTTCTCAGGACCCTGAGATCATGACCTCAACCGAAAGCAAGAGTTGGACGCTTAACTGACTGAGCCACCCAGGCGTCCCTTAACTGGTATATTTAATGTACACAACATTTGGGATGTAATTAAAATGCAATATTATTTTGGTCTCTCGCTCTCCATTTAAACTGTATTCAGTAAATTTTTTTCCCTGCCACTAAATAAAAAATGTGGTAGACCTCACAGCTCTTATGACAGATCCTAAACAATAGAAAATCTTAAAGTTATTTTTACTCACAGAACATTCTCAAGTTTGAAAAAAAAACAAAAAACAAACCTAGAGTTTCCCGTCCAATGTATTAATCTTCTTCAATGTCCATTGAAGTATGACATAATTTCCTTGGGTTCCAGTTAGCATTTACAATAGGCTGGCCACCAGTCTGGGGAAAGATAAACAGCTAATTGGCTTCCTCTTTCTTTTTCACTGCCTACCCAGCCTTTGTCCACCATCATTGTCTCTCATTTCCCATCTCTACTAAAGAAACCTGATTTTGCAAACTTGCATTTAGATTGAGACTCTATATCTCTTTCTATACATGTTAGCTGTTTCCTATTTCATTTTACGAAATTTCATGGTAAATTTCCCTTTACACTTTTTTATTACTTAATTTACTTATATTTTCGTCTCCCTAACATGCTCTCAGAACTCTTTTTCAAAAGTTTTACTCTTTTTCTAAGAAAGGCATTAAGTTTCTTAAGCCTAAAAAGTTTATTTTTCCTCCTTCCCAGTGGAGGGACTAGAAGGAATATTTCTTCTTTTTATATGTCTAGGGTAACAAATTTTCTCATGCATTTTTCATTGGATTTCTCCCATAGTGTCTAAAATCAAAGTGTTTCCTTTTACATATCTAGTGTTTTCTTTTTTCTCTATCCCATATCCCTTGCCTTTCTCATATTTTTACCAACACAGTGAGTTCTTTTTTTGGGAATGAGGGACAGAACTTCTCTACTCTTTGTTCCTCTGTCTAGGGACACTTCTTTGCTGTAGGGGGCTGGTTCTTTCTTCCTGGCCATCCTTCCTTTGGATTTCCAGAAGCAGCACCCTTCCCTCCATGAAGCTATCCTATAGTATTACTAGTATTAGTGTTATGGCCCCACAGGCAAATTCTTCCCTTTATTTTTCAATATGGGATTCTCTTTTAAGTCTACTCAAGTTCAGAAAGTTCTTTTCTATTCTCAGTGTATGAAACCATCACTTTTTCTTCTACTTGTCCCAAATTATATGGTCTTTTCCCCTTGCTCAGCAGATAAATTGCCATTTCTCTTCTCATGTTAAATAAAATTTATCGTCACTTCTATCTATTATTCATCAGTTTCATATTTCATATTATGTCTATGGTTTGGGACTCTTCCTTGAACTTGAGGCTATTGTACTTATTCTTGTGTGGTTAAGAGTTTCTGAGTATTTCATTTCTTCTGCTGCCTTATAAAACTTCTCTTTTATTTGGTACTCAGGCAGAATGCATTATATTCTTCCATTCAAACAGTCAGTAATCGCTTTGCTATTCTCTATTATCTTGGCAGTATATCACTGTTTCTTTTTCCATAACACAGATATTATATTTTAGTGGGGGTAAATCTATATAGATATCATTTTGTCACAGAGTCTTCATGACTTCTGTGTATAATTTTTAGATATCATAGACATATTAAAACATGGATGGATTACCATTTTGATACAATACTCAAATTTCATAGGTAATTATTTATTTTGCTATTTTTATCTCAGGACACATTAACTTCTCTAATTTGATTTTCTTTTAATATCTGCTCTCTCTATTATTTTTTTCCTTGGCATTTTTAGTGCTTCTCCATTTCTCCTAGATTGTTCTCATCCAATTAATCTGTACTCTACAGATGCAAAAACAAAGATTTTAAGCTGACTACACATAGTATTTTACAAAACGTTGAGATTAGAAAGATGCATAGGAAACAGTCTTTGCTCTTAAGAAAATCACAATCCAGAAGGGAAGACATATACTTAAACCAGTTAAATTCCAGTGTGCTATGCACAGTGGCAACATTATATGAGTGGACAGAAGAGAGGACTATTGTCCCTGAAGATATGAGGGAATGCTTCACAGAGGCAGGTGATCCTAGGCTGCACCGTTAAAGAAACAGTAGGTCATCATATAGGCAAGGAAAGAAGAGACTTCTGAGAGATGGAATGGCATGTGCAAAGTCCTGAGTTATGGGGCAGCAAGATGTGTGCTGGCTGACCAGTAACTCAGCGCTGCTGACTCATTAACTGGATAGGGGTGGGGGAGCTGGGAGCGATGGGGATGGAAAGGCAGATGTGTGGAGGTCATGAAATTATCTTTCCCATCCACACTCTAGTAGGAGTGTAGACTTCATTTCTACATGTCAGAAGAAATTATTAAAGGCGAATAGGCAGGGGAATGATGTAGTCAGATAGGACTGATTTGGTCAGAGGATGTATTTGAAGGTAGCAACACAGAGGTCAACAAGGCAAGTTATGAAGCTATTGTCAAGGAGAGAAACGTGGAGGGGCGGAACCACAGGAATGGCACGGGTGATAGAAAGGAAAAGGTTTGTTCCCGACTGGACATGGACCCAAGCAGGAGAAGAGAGTCTAGGACAATGGCAGACTTCTGGCTCTGGGCATGAGCTACCAATGAGGCGGGTAACCCTGGAGAAAGAGTGGTACCAGGTCAACCTTATTTGTTCTTTGTACCGTAAATGCAGAGTTCTATTCTATCTGAAAGGCTGACCCCTTCAATTTCCTGCCTTCACTTTCTGTTTTGTAGCTCAACACAGTATTTTCTCTGTAAGAAAGACCGCATCACATTCCAGGGAGGCAGCCAAGAATCCCAGGGCTGCTGCAAGTGGTGGATGCCAGAATTGCAGGAGCTGTGATCTGCAGCACACTGTCGCTCATAGAATGACTTCTGTATGTAGTGCTTAGGCAAGCACTGACCCACAGAATCAGTCTTGGTGACCTGGGGAGAACATGATCTGTACATTTATTTTTTTTTAAGATTTTATTTATATATTTGAGAGAGAGAGAGAGAGCACAAGCAGGGGGAGCAGCAGGTAGAAGGAGAAGCAGGCTCTCCGCTGAGCAGGGAGTCCAAAACAGAACTCGATCCCAGCACCCTGAGAACATGACCTGAGCTGAAGGCAGACGCTCAACCAACTCAGCCACCCAGGTGCCCTGATCTGTTACATTTATGGTTCCAAAGTTGAATCAATGCTATTATATGCTGAGCAATTTTATTGACATTCTAGTTAAATAATCTGTGCTTCAGATATGCCTAAGCATGTCTTGAGGGCAAGTGGCATGTCCAGCAATATTCCATAAAACTAGTTCCCTGGTGAAACTTGTACATGAAGGCACATGAATACTTTTCTCCATTTAAAATCTTTAACTATAATCTGAAAAATAAGTAAAACCTAGGTTACTGTGTCCTAGAAGAGCCATATAATATTTGTGTTTAGTTGGGATGCACCCTCTGTTCACTCTCATAGCTCATGATTTTTTTCTTCTTTTTCCTTCAGTAAACGCCATGGGTATTGTTTCTTCTAGACACTGGAAGTATTTTTAGTGATCTGCTAAAGCTCTCAGATGTTTTAAACATTCTTCTAGTGCATTCCAGGGTTTTATTTTCAGATTTTCTTCTTTTCTCTTTAGTAGACTCCACTCCCACGCACCATGTTCCCCATGGTTATGTTTCTCCTCTGTCCTTCTCTAAGCTCAAAACACTCAGCTGGGGTGAAGTCCCTATTACACACCTGTCACCAATGCACAAAGTATATCTGCTTTCCTTTGCTTCATAATTATTATTTCCATTCTTGATACATGTCTTAAGGCTTCGCCTGTAACAATGCTTCCCTAATAGTGTTTTACATCTGTCAGTTAGCATAAAGTTTCCCCTAGCAAGACTCAAGAATATTTAATTTTCTTTCAGTGTTCCTAAGAGTACTGTTCTTGCTCATAGTACTGATTAGTGGCATCAGCTCCTCCACCTCGTCACCCCCCCCACCCCACCTCAGCCCCATACACCTCTGTGGACTCCAGATGCACTGTTCCCCGCCCCATATGTTTCATCTGTTCCCAATGTGATCCTGATGCCTTGTATTTCCTTCCAGAGAAATGCAGGATCTTTATAAGCCATCCCCCGTGAGTCATCTTTCTGCCTTTGTGCCCAAGTTTGTTGTATTTTTCCCCAATGTGCCACAGGTGCGTATGGCTCTTCTCCTTCCCAGCACAGATGTATAATACCGTCACCTTCTGTTCTCTTATTACTGCTGTTCTATGTGCCCCTGGTACACCTTTTTGCCTCACTTGCTGCTCAGCTGTGTTATCTTTTCTCATTGCAAGCATCTATCAATATTTCTTGCTTTAGGAGAGCAAGTTGCATCTCTTGCTTGAGGAGAGCAAGAGATGTTTCTAGTTCTCCTAGTTTAGGTACATCTGACTTTATTCTATTGCATAGGGTGTGGATTTTACTCTTTGGCACTGCAAGCTTCCTCCTAATCTTCACCATCCCAGTAGGAATATGGAGTGTTGTGCCTTGCTTTTGAAACAGACTCTAGGGTCATTATTTGCCTTTTCATCTATATTCATTATGACATCAGGTAAACAATTGTTCAGAGTGTGTTAAGAGAAAGGCCTAGTGCCAAGTTCTATGCTCATCAAAATGAAAAAGACATGGTTCATGTGCTATCTGGTATGGACAATAGAATCTTATTGCTAAGCTTTTGGAGAAATGAGCAAATTTCTTATACAATTGTTTTTGTATCTGTCAGAACACACCAACAGGGCTCTATATGTCTATAATTTCTAGAAATTATATAGCTCTTCCTCATCATAAACTAGTTATTCTAACTTTTGCTTGAAGTCCCTCTATTTAGCAGAGCCAAGTCATTTTGACTCCTGTTCCATGATGACCCGGGTTTTCAGTCTCGTGAATTCGGGTTGCTTACTCATCAATGCAACACAGCAATGCTATAGTGATATGGACTCTTCCTCATGTTCAGCATATTTACTTGGTCTTCTCAGAGTCCTGCTTAGAATTTTCTCTGAAGTAGCCGCTATGTGTACTTTTCATCCTCTGTGGTGTGCCTTATTCATCATTGTCTCCATAAGAATTATAAAATATCAACTATGTTCATTAGCTTTTTGTCTCCCAGTCTGGTCTTCTACCTTCATGCTTCAGTTCATAAAAATTCTACCTGGGAACATTGTAACTGCCCTCCCCTGGTGCAGAAAATATCTCTAAAGAGTTGTCATCATCCCCTTTTGCGCTGGAAGGGGAATTTTTTTTTCTGCTTAAATAGTAAGTCTTTATGGAAACTTGCTCCCACATCAGCTTTTATGCGCTGATGTATTTTTCAGCTGCCTAAAACTATGAAACACCTACATTATCTTTTTTCTGTCCACTGCTTAATTTCCTTTGTTCTTTAGGGCATGAAACTTTCAGTCTTTTTCTATTTGAATGCTAAGCCAGCCAGTACAAACAATTATATAAGAAATTTGCTCATTTCTCCAAAAGCTTAGCAATAAGATTCTAATTTTTTAAGTGTTCGTTAAGTTTCTGAATATTTATAGAGCACATAGGTAGGCCAGGGCATCCTCTAGGTCTAATAATACAGAAGTGAACACAAATTGCCACCTTCATAATCCTTACATCTTATATAGGGAGACAGAAGATGACTGAATGGATAAGCAAAATGCAGTTTATGGTACTGAGAGCCATTAAATGCTTATGGGGGAAAATCTCACACCTGGGAACGATAAAAAGTGTGTCTGTGGGCACTGGTATGTGCATATTTCAGGGGGTAGAAGATTTTGCAATTTTATTTTATTTTATATTTTTTAAAGATTTTATTCATTTATTTGACGGAGAGAGAGAGAGAGCACAAGCAGGGGGAGGAGGAGAGGGAGAAGCAGGCTCCCCACTGAGCAGGGAGCCCGATGTGGGGTTCAATCCCAAGACCCTGGGATCATGACTTGAGCTGAAGGCAGACACTTAACCTACTGAGCCACCCAGGTGCCCCGGATTTTGCAATTTTAATAGGTGTCCAGAGAAGTTCTCAGTTAAGGGGTGAGGGAGTGAGCCATGCTGATATCTGAGTAAAGAGTATTCCAGGTGACAGGAACAGGAATTCAAATGCTGTAATCTGGGAGCATGCACTGGTGTGCAGGGGATACTGGGAGGAAGTGCGGGACGTTGGAGTGTAGCTGGTGAGGAGGAGAGAGGAGACAAGTTTAGAGAAATGATGGGTTCAGGCTGGCCGGGGCCTTGTAGGCATTTTCCATATCATAAAGTCCAATTTGTGAGGCCTGTCCGTGAGTGCAAACTTGATTCTTCATGGGCCCCACGACCATTTCTGTTTTTTCCCCTTTTCCTAGGGGCTGCTGGCTTTTTCCCCAGTGGGCTAAAGAACTTTCCTTTAGGGTCCCCTTCCTTGCCTTTCTTCTCCCTTCCTTTCTTCCCCAAGATATTCCTGTTTCTTCTCTCACAATTCATCTCAACAAACATGGTATCTTATCCTTATTTATAAAGGTTTTCCTCCTATCTCTGGTAACCCCAGGATATCAATTTCTAAGGACATTGCATTTCCTATTCATTCTCGGGTCAGATGAGAACATGCACACTCAATAAATGTTTGCTGCCGGCATGACAGGAATGGAACTTCTCTCTTTATATACCTCTATGCTTCAGGACCACTCTGATTTCTACCTATTTCCTTTCTTCCTTGGCTTCTTTAGTGCTTTCGGTGCATGACATAAATCTGACACTCTCTCTGTGAACTGTAGGTCCATTTCCTCCATTCTTTTTTAAAGTTGGCCTCTCTGGAGAAGCGTACCTTTCTGCTCACGCTTCTCACAAAAGTCACTTCTGAGATTGCCAGGGGCAGCCTGTCTTTGCTTGCTCACTACCTTAACCTTGTCTTTGCTGCTCTTTGTCACCCTTTTCACCTCAGGGACACTAGAGGGGGTGTTCGTCTAACTTTGTACACATCCTCAATTGTTTTTTGTTGGTTTTTCTGTGAACTCTCTAATGGAGGGCTAGGTGGTGGTAGACTCCTCGATTTACAGAGCTGGAGATGATTCTGTGTAGTCCAACATTCCTTGATATGTGAAGAAGCACTGCTTTCCTCTTTGCCTCACAAACAGAAAGGCAGAGTGCATGGGCTCAGAGATGTGCTGCCATTTTTCTCACGTACATTTGCTTGGGATGCTCTATCTTCCTCTTTGGAGAAGGAATAGTGTTGTGTTACCCTACTTGCATTGTGACATCATCTTTCCCTTTTTCTACTTCCTCTTTTATTTTATTTTATTTTTTAAAGATTTTATTTATTTGTCAGAGAGAGAGAGAGAGAGCGTGCGCAAGCAGGGGGAGCGGCAGGCGGAGGGAGAGGCAGGCTCCCTGCTGAGCAGGGAGCCCTATATGGGACTCTGAGCCTTATGTGGGATCCCGATGTGGGACTCAATCCCAGGACCTTGGGATCATGACCCGAGCGGAAGGCAGATGCTCAACCAACTGAGTCACCCAGGTGCCCTCATTTTCTACTTCCCAAATGATATTCAGAATCCCATTTTCTCTGTGAAAACCTTCTGGATTAGCCCAGCCAGCCCTTCACTCTTTCACTCTGTTCTGAGCCATTTTACCCTTTGTGATCGATACCATTTACTTTGACATTAACCCAACATTGTTTAATACTTACATATTTATTTACACACTTATAGTTCTTGTTCCTTCAGTGAGATGGTTACGTCCTAAGGGCAGAGTACCACCCTCATCCTCACTCTTTCTCTCCCTTCGTCTCTCAAAATCTTTTTCCTTTATACGTACCACAACACTGAAAGCGAGGATTTTCTGCAAGAGCTCAATAGTAAATTTTAAAAATGTTCACAGAACACGATCTTTTCATTCAACTTTAAAATTCTTCTATTTATTCCCCACACCATTGGAACTACTGATGTGTCATCTTATGCCCAGTGCCACCTGGTCTCTTGTCTCCTCCTTTTCTGGGGGAGGGCATTCATCACTATCCACCCGGGAAAATCAGCTTTGATCTCTTGTTTCATTTTCCATGTATTTACTCTTCTTGAAATTTTCCCCATGCAGTTGTTTTTCTTCACAATCAGATTAAAACAACTCATTTCTTCATTGTTCTTCCTTTTTCTGAATTATCTTTCTTCTTCCATACAATTATACATGTACAAGGACAGCGTTTGTGGTTCATGTGCTTTGATTTTCTGCAAATATCAATTTAATAATTATTCTACCTTAACAAGAAAGAGGTTTTTATTCAATAACATTTTTCAAATCTAATACAAAAGTGCTATACATTTCTTGTGAACAATTCGAAAAAATTACCCATTAAAATAGCCTGGAATTCAATACAATTTCCTAGAGTTAACTATGGTGCGTGTGTGTGTGTGTGTACAGTATTTCTCTTCATAAATATATAATATATATCCTGTCTTATAACTTGTTTTCATTAGGCATTAAAATGTCTAACATTTTTACATCATTTTTCATATTACCAAAATAATGCTTATTTATTGGATTAAATATTTAGAAAATATATAAATAAGAAAAAGGAAAATAAAAACTGCTTCTAAACAAGTACTCAGAATGGCCACTGTTCACGTTTTCATTCATGTAGCATATTGTGAACTGTATCACATGTGATTATATGTTTTCTACTACATCATTTTTTACATATTAGGACAACATGTTAGGACAATATTTTACCTTACGCATATTGAGTGATTTGTTTCATTCAATTAGATTATTATTATTAGTTTTCCATTCACATTCCTGTTTTTTTTTATCTTGATAAATTCCTATCTTAAATTGAACTGTTGGCTGTGATACATGTTACTAAACTCTCTTCCAGACAGCATACATCCATTTACATGTGAATCGGGGGTAGAGTATATGTGAGTGTTCATTGATATTACCGAGTTCTACCCCATGATTTTGTTTTGGTTTGTCTTTTCCTTTTTTTTTTCTTTTGCAAATTGATAGGTATAATGAGCTATCATATTATTTTATAATGTATATTTCCTGAAATAATAATGGAATAAAAATTTTTAAAAGCGTTCTAGGCTATTTGTGTTTCTTTTGTGAACCGCTTATTCTCACTGATTAAGATATATATTTTTTCTTAGTTATGTTGGAGAGATCCCTTTATAATAAAATGGTAACTGTAATATAGGTGTAAATGGTCTTCCTGGTTGGCTTTAAATTTACTTTTTATATTTCTCATGTTAATTTTTGACATGTAAATACTTTAGTCAGTTTACGAATTTATTTTGATGTATTTATTCAGAAAGGTCATTCTATGCTTGAGATTAGACAAACATTCACTATATTTTTTTTAAATTGCATTTTAGTTTTTATATTTAAATACCGTACTTGGTAGTAAATTGGGTATATGATGTGAGCTAGGCTAGGTTTTGTTTTTCTTGAAATGGTGCAAACTGCATTTTTTTCCTACTATTATTTCTATTGTTCTATATAATCTATTGTTCTTCACAGATTTGGAATTTATTTTATACAATACAGGCACAAAATATTTCTTCCAGGTTTATACAACTTCATTCTTTTTTTCTCTTTGTTTATTTTGCTTATGTAATTTAATTCAGCTTGCTTCATTTGATTCCTGGCTAAGTTTATTTTTCCTGGTTCAAGATGCAGATGTGTTATGCTTTTGGCACCTGTACAGGGAAATCCCTCCTCTCCCTGCTCTCTTGCCCCACCTTTGGCATCCCATCCTTAAGTTACGGGTCATTGTCCCAGGTCGATTTGGAAGATGTCCCAGATTTTCTACCATGGAATTCTAGTCAAGACTTTTGAGCTCTGTGAGACTTTGTGATTTCATCTTAAATCTCTCTTTTCCCCCTAAAATGTCATAAACTTTTCCTTGAATTCATTTTGTGCCAACAGCATCACTTCCCCACTTCCCTTGTAACCCTCAAACATTACTTTGGCTTTTTGCAAATCTCAGATTTTGTTTTGGGTTGTGCTGTTTATCACCCTGCCGCCTTTTCTTTCCTCTGCCTGGGCGGGTGTGTCATCCTCACCGTCTTGGCGTCCAGGGCACTCAGCTCCCTCCCAGTGGCTCACGCAGGTTCAGCCTCCTGCCTCGTTTCCATTCCATGTCCTGCGATGCCTTCCAACTCCATATGCATCGTGTGTTCTCCGATGCGTGCTTCATAGTAACTAAGCGTTCTTGTTTGGGGCAGTACAAGTGCCGCATTTTTCTCTGCAGTTGATTTATTCCCTTTGTTTCTCACCCGTTTTTGTTTAAGTCTTTTTATATACTCCAAGGTTATCTTCCAAGCCCCTTCTGTACCTCAGCGGCTTCACGTTATCTCAACCTTTACCCTACCCATGTCAATCAAACGTATTCTTTTCCCTTGGCCCCTGGTAGCTCACCAGATTTAAGGCAGTTACTTTTTGTCTCTCATCAGGTAAGTCAGCTTTTGTTCTTCGCACTCTTGAGAGGATGGGTGTTTTTTTCTTTTTTGTCCAGGTGTCCTTATTTTCTCGCTCACCTTTTGATAAATGATTTGTTTTCACCTCTTCTTTTTTTTTTTCCTTTTTCATTTACTTTTTCTCTGTGTTGTGAACTCTCTTGTATTTCACATTTCAATTTTCTTTTTATCCAGTCTCTTGTCACCTTTGTGTCTGAAGAGTATTATGTTTTCTTTAATCCTTCACATGTTATTGCAGCCGAGCTAAATCACCTTTGCTTTTGATAAATGATCCACTTTTCCTTTTAAAACCATAGTAAGTATTTTTATATTTACTTTTTAAAGTGATGGTCCATCTGATCTTTTTCTTTTTATACCTGATATCCTTTTATTTTGCTTCAACTTAAATTTTAAGTATCTGTCACCCTCTGCATCCCTCAATTTCTTATGGATTCTGTATTTTTCTCTTTTAAATTCTGAGAACATACTGATTTTCTAATAGATTCAGGGTATATTATTTTCTTACACCTTAAGTACTAAAATTCCTTAGTGATTAAATAATTAATTTATTCAATGAAGATTTACAGAAAACTTACTTACTTATCCACATGCCAAGAACAAAGAAGGATACACAAGAAGTGTTGGGGGAATATTAATTTGGGCTACATCAGCCCGGGAAGACTTTAGGGATAGTAGGAATTTGAGCAAGACTTACAGGATTGATAGGTTTTGAATGGTTTAAGAGGAGGAGAGGTTGCCAAGTGCCACAATTTTTCTTTTATGGTTTAGACAACAATTCACAGTTTTGGAGACAGACCAAACTAAAGTGATCCAAAGACAGTCAGACACTAACAATCACCAGCATATCAAGTGCCATTTATTTTCAGTGAGAAGTTAGAGAAAAAAGGATAGAAGAAAAATGAACTGAGCAATGACCTTTAGAACCACTAACAGGATGCTAATCCTTGTAAAGGACTGCAGCGATGTATCCCAGGTGGTTAGAGAGTTACAACTTCCTTTCCGTTATCACCATTTTTCTTAATTTATAAATTGTTGTTGCTTTGTTTCGACTTTTAATCTATTATCTTATATTCATCATCAACCAATCTGTAAATCAATGAATATTGTCCAGTGAAACACCATGTGTTGTAGCAGATGTAGAAAGGACTGCTTTCAACGAGCATCTAGTCTCATACAGAAACAAATAATTAAACTTTTAATTTTCGAAGGCTTAGAACATAAGATGAAATGATGAAACAGATGATGAAGCTTTAAGGCTGTATGAATTCAGAAAATACAAAAAAAAAAAAAAAAAAACAACCCGCCAAAATTCAGAAAATAACTGATGGTAGAATTAATCTACAAAGTCATTATGTAGATACAAAAATACAGCTGGACCTTGAGAGGTACAGGTAAGGAGAATAAAGAAGAGAACATTCTAAGGATATAAATATCTAATGATAATTATATATCTTAGCTCATGAAGTCAGTGATTGGTATGACATACACATCCATTTACTTATTAATTTATCTAACCATCAAATATTGAGCATTGTGCCAGGTTTTCTTTTAGGCTTTGAGATAATAGTGATGAATAAGACAGACAATATCTTTATACAAATGGAGTTTAGATGCTCTGGAGAGGCTCCACTTAATAAAGAAAAAAAATCAAATGAACAGAGAAGCTGATATTAAATAGTGGAAGTGCTATGAAGAAATTAAACAGTGTAATGTGACAGGGAGAAAGAGGGGAAGGAATATAATTAGTTTGGATAATCAGGAGCTGCCTCTAAGTGGTGACAAGTCAGTCACATGAAGATGTAGGCAACATATTCCAGAGAATGGGAGAAACACATAGATAGATAGAGCTTAAGGCATGAATAGGAATTGATTTGTTGCAAGAACGGAAAGAAGGTCATGGTTGAGGTAGAAAGTAGTAGGATATAAGACCTGAGAGGCAGATTGTGGGCAGACCATACAGGGCCTTGCTGGCCATGATAAAGTGTCTATTGGTCATTGAATGCACTCCTTTGTAAATTGATTGTTCAAACCTTTGCCCCATGTTTTTAGAGAAGTGTGGTTCTCTTATTATTATCCTGTTTGAGGTTCTTATAACTTCTTAAATCTGGGCAGTAAATAATATGCTTACTCTCTGAGGGAAGTCTCTATCTTCCAAGAAGGTATGGCATATAAAAATATTTGAAAATCTATTCCACAATAAAAAGCTATCAGTGTCTGTGATCTCAAGATGTGCAAAATATGAGAAATTCCTGGAAAACTGTCTCTTATAAATGGGAGAGACAAAATTAATTACCAACAAAACTAATATTTATTCATATATTTTGTGCTATCCTTTATCCAATTTACTTGTCAAAACAACTCTTAGATACATTCCCTTATTGTCTCCATGTTACATATAAAAGTAGATATTGATGAACTTATCCTTTGTCACATAGCTAGCAAGGGGCAAAGCCATAATATCAACTTGGATACTCTTTTAAGTCTTACCATGTCCTGACTCACAGTCCATGCAAAACTGATGTAAAACATACTCACTGGATACAGGAATATCATGGTCATTGGCGACTTCACTGAAAGTCATTTCAGTGGAGTGATAAGGACAGAATGCAGAGTAGAGTAAATTGCAAAATGATCGGGAAGGGTATAAATGTAGGTATTTGAGATATTTGATTGCAAAGAGAGAGTAGGAACAAAGGACTCAAGAAAGGATTTTTTTTTTTTCCTGAGAGATTTTTGCTTGGTTATGCATATGAAGGAATTAAAAAAGGAAAACAAAATAGCATGGAGTATAGGGCAGGCAATTGACAATATTTCAAGAAGGAAGGCCAGAGAAGATAAAGTCCAGTGCATACACGGAAAGATAGAGCCACCTCTTCCATTAGAACCGGAGGTTTTCCAGCTGTGCTGAGGATGAAGTAGTTCCTAGTTGATGGCTTCTCTTTGATCCGTGAGGTAGAAGGTAGAAGGGAAGGTCATTTGCTGAGTTTAAAATGCAGGTGACTGAAGAAAGTGGTTTGATTTTGAGAACAGAGTAGCTCTCTGTGAAGAATGGGTGCGAGAGACGACAAGGAGTAGAGTGTGAGTTTCTTTAGTGACACTCAGGTCCTTTTCTGCTGACATGGACAAAATGGGCAGCCAGATGGATGGTGGTTGGTATTTGCCCCGACAAGGAGAATGAGGGAAATAAGAACACTGAAACAGTGTGGTTTATGCGATTGGCCGTGAAATTTAAGCGGGACAGGAAAAGAAGTGAGGGAAGTGGGAAACTGGTACATAAGGAGAAAGCAGAGGGGCGACCAATGAACTTGAAATCCTAAGTAAGTGTTATGTGGTGAAGTAATTGAGTGAGCAAGCTGGAATAAATAGAGGGTTGGAATCCTATTTTTTAAATGAAGTTATGTTTCGTTAGCCATCAAAAACCATACCCTCTCCTTTGTAAAGAAGCAAGATCTTTGAAAGACCATGTCAAGAATCTTATGATCATAGACAGGAAAGCTTGAGAATTAAGCCCCTGATCCTCTCTTTTTCACTGAACAAATGTTGAAGTGGGCAGTGTCTATGGCAGGCACAGATAAAGTACTTTGTGATGTTGCCAGGAAGAAAGACACAGCCAGGACAGAGCACCTAAATTATAGGAAGCTCTCTGTCAGAGGAAATAAGGAGTCAAGGCAAACAAAGCGTATGTTCTCACAGAGTGTTAAAGCACCAGTGGTAGGTAACTATGAAGTCCATCTGGGCTCTTTCCATGTCTTGGCCATTGTGAATAGTACCACAGTGAACATGGGCGAGGAGATATCTTTTCAGGCTTCTGATTTTATTTCCTTTACCTATATACCCAGAAGTGAAATTGTTGGGTCCTGTGGTAGTTATATTTTCAATTTTTTGAGTCATTTTAATTTTTTCATAGTGTTTTCCATAGTGTCTGTACCAGTTTATATTCCCACCAACAGTGCGGGTTCCTTTTTCTCCATATCCTCACCAGGATTTGTTATCTTTTTTTTTTTTTTTTTGGTATTAAGATTTTATTTATTTAGGAAGCGGAAGGGCAGAGAGAGAAAAAGAATCTCAAATAGACTCTGCACTAAGCTTGGAGCCCAACGTGGGGCTTTATCTCATGACCCTGAAATCATGACCTGAGCCAAAATCAAGAGTCAGACACTCAACTGACTAGCCAGCCAGGTTTCCCTGTTATCTCTTTGTTAAAAAATTATTTTTATTTTTTATAATAGCCATTCTAAAAGGAGTGAGGTGATTCTCATTGGGTGAAGGTGGTCAGAGGGTACAAACTTTCATTTATGACATGAATAAGTTCTGGGGATCCAAGGTGACTATAGTTAACAGCATTATACTGTATATTTGAAAGTTGCTAAGAGAGTAGATCTTAAAATTTTCACCTCAGGAAAAAATTGCAACTATGTGAAGTGGTGGATGGGTTAACCAACCTCACTGTGGTAAGCATTTTATAACATATACATATATCAAATCATTACATTGTATACTTTGAACTTACACAATGTTGTATGTCAATTATATCTTAAAAAGCTGGAAAAAAATTAAACACATTTGTTCTCAGGATCAGCCTGAGATCTAATGTTGATATTGATAAAGTTTTGATGTAAGTGAGGTTTGTTTGCATTTGCCTTTCCCCTTATCTTCTGTGCTTTTTTCCCCACGTTTTGATAACTTTTCTCTTCTTAGGTACCAAGAACACCTGAACTCCAACCCATGGCTGGCTACAATTCAACTGGGGATACTTTTCAGACTTTATCTACAACATTTGAATATGGTAAAAACTTCCTCTTGAAATTTATTCTTTTCTTATAATTGCTCTCACTTGTTATGGTTTTTCTCCATCTTAAAAAGTCCCTTTTCAATCTCCTGAATGATCTTCTCTTTCTCCATTGATCTCTTTAAGTATTGATGTGCTCAAAGTCTGGATGACTGCCCATTACAGAAGACATTGTTAATAGCTTACTGATGTCTATTAAAAATTTCCTGTATACTAGTTACATGTCCATTTTTCCTTCCTCAGCAGAAAAACTTGTTTTTAATTGAGTTCATTGTTCAACAGCTTAAAAACTAGTCATTCTAATCTCTCTGGGGGCAACATGTGGTCACGTGACTAGAGTGACCAATCATCCCGGTTTGCCTGGGACTGAAGGGTTTTCGAGGTTAGGAGATATTCAGTAATAAGACTGGGAAAATCACAGGAAACCTGGGTTAATTGGCCACCTCACATCTGACTTATTTCTAGTCAATGATATGTGAAGGAAATGTCATGTGGGCCATAGCTTTCTCTTTAAAAGAGAGTGAGCCTGCTCTCTTCTTTCTGCCTGATGAAATTATTAGTGCTCCAAAAACCATCTTGAAACTTGAATTGATCTTCAAGAAGTAGAGCAGAAAACTTAGGTGCTTGAGTCCCTAATGATGTTGTGGAGTCACCCACTATTATGCTTCCATTATTCTGGATTTTTTTTTTTTTTTTTAGCTGAACTTAATCCCAGGGATATGACCCTTTTCTCTTCCTTTCCCTTCCCTTCCCTCCCCCTCTCCTTGTATTTCTAAAGTGGAAAGTAACATCTTTCACTTTAATGGCATAAAATGTCACTTGTTTGGTCTTATATGGAGCTTTGGATCCACGTGTGTAGCTTTATTGGCCAGCTCTACTTAAATGATCCATGTGCCAAATCAAGACTTACCATTTTTGTATGAAAGTATGCTTCTCTACTGCATTCCTTTTCCTGGTGCATAGACAGATCTTCATGTTGTACAAAAGTCAGGCAGTCATTCCTGAATTTCTCTCGCATCCAATTGATAGTCAGTCTCTCTTAATTACATATCTACAATCTGACCTTTCTACTCTAAATTTGTGTTGGTATAGGTCCTCATTTTGTCTTTCCTGGGCCATTAAATTGTCTCAAATACTTATAAAATACTATACTTTTATTGATAGCAAAGCTAGAATTATCTTTTTAGAATGCAACTCTGACTATGTGCCTCCCCTGTATTAAAACCCTTGCTACTGCCTTCAAGGAATACTATGAAATTCATAGTTAAGTCTATAATGTGCTTCAGAGCCAGCCTGCTCTACCTCTGTCGCATCCTTTTGTTCCAATTTATCACATGCATGCTCGTGTTTTCTTGTACTAGACAGACACACTGATCTAAATATTCCAGATACTCCCTTCCTGCAGGACGATTACACATGCAACTTCTACCTGGAACATTCTTCTCTTAACTGTGATCAAATGCTAAGAGAGAGGTTCCCAAATCCTCTTGGATCATGACACCTTCAATGGCTCAGTGATTTTTTCACAGCACCCACAGGTGTTAATATGTATTTATGTCCCAACAACTCCACAACCATCTTAAACAGTAATACACTTACGTTGAAAGAAAAACATATTTTACATTTCTTGCTTAACCACGATTACTTGTTAGAGGGATGTGTGCATTTTTGGGTATTGCACAATTTCTCAAGCTTTAACAATTGGACCACCTTCATTTCTGATTCTCATTGATGTTTGCATGCCAGGAGTTTTTTACCCAGAAGCTACAGCTCTACAAAAATTCATCATCAAAAGGAATACAGTTTGATCTAATGTAAAAATTGTGAACTATTTTGAGGTAGTATTTCATATACTGTCTGACATACTTGTGTTTCCTTAGAAATTTAAAAATACTCCGTGGTTCTCCAGCGAGTATGCTGTAGTGCTCCAGAGTCCCTTGGCACATGGTTTGGGAACCGTCATGCTCAAAGACTGGCATTGAAAATAGTTCCACAAGAATTTATTCTTTCTCTTAAAAATATAGCAATTGTTCTGCTCAAGAAGTGGTAATTGGTAAGTCACTCTGAGCTCAGAGTCTGCAAGTCTAACATTTTTATCTTAGACTTTGCTTTAAGTCTACATTAAATGGTATTTGAATTTAAAGGATGGACTGGATATATCAAATGAGTGAGGAAGGCAAAAAACTAAACATATAAGCAATGGGGAATTTTCCCTTATTTAACTATAGCGAGACAGTAGATATTGACGTGTACCACCCAGATTGCCCCTTCAGGTTTGAAGGCTCATTCACCAGCTGTTGGTACTCCTGACTGTTGATAGAACCTGGGAATTGCACTTGGTCAAATGAGCTGCCTTGAATACGGTTATATCCTCTCCCTGGGAGGTCCTTTGCCTAAATTTGGGACACCTCTGAGGAGCCATCTCTGCTCTGGAACTCCCCAAGGGATTGGCTTAGACTTCTGTTGAACTGCATCACAGGTCAATCTTTCCCTCCGCCTAAGCTTCCTTCTCTGGTTTGCCCAGAAGGGTTTTGGTACCAAGAGCACTCTCTGAAAAACTTGCTGCACATGTATCTCCATTTTAGAATGAAACCAGAGAACGACCTAAGACAAGTTGTTAAGATGATCACATAAAATGTCTTTTAATCAAGGTATTATTTTTTTCTAATGAATGTACCCTTCTGAAATACTATGAATTTGTTACTTCTTTGGATTTGTACTGTTTTATTACTGTCATTATATTAAACACAAAGTCTTAGGGAAAATAGATTGAGCTATATCTTTTTTCATCAATAAATTTTCTAAAATTTTACTTTTATGATAAGACAAAAACAAAAGAGACAGAGGCAGAGAAAGAGAGAGAGAGAGAGTTATATTTAGCATGTGGCATGCCTTCTTTTCCCATTAAAAATGAATACATAAATTCTAAGACTTGGGAAAACTTTGTACCACTAGAAATGATGGTACACACATAGTATCCATAATTTTTTAGCATTTAAAAATAATAAAGTTCTTAATCATTTCCAGTGATCAAATTTGTCTTCAGTATTTTCATTAAATGCAAACATATGTGTAAGTTAGAGTACAGCAAGATTTTTTCTCATTTTATTGCTTCTCCAAAGACATGAAACAGAGACCTTACTAAATTTGTGCAACTCAGAATCTTCTTAGAAGTTGAATAAATATAAATTCAGGTTTTTTAATATATTGATTTAAAAATAGTGAATTGTCAGGGGAATAGTAAGAGCAAAGGCCTTCACAGGGTCACAGCAGAAGAATGGTGTCACACTAGTAAAATGGCCGATATAAAGCTTGGGAGTGCCACTCACTGTGGAGAAAGGCAGAGGGCTGGAGTCCACCTAGCCTCAGGACTGAATAAATCTGGCCTGAGCAGCCCCCCTACTTAGTGGAGCATCATCTGGGAACACTGGAGGGGTACTGGATAGTTCTTGCAATGAGTTCTGGGCACAAACAACACAGCAATCTGACATTTTTGGAGAGGTGTGTATTAGGAGCAGAAAGGTTAGGAGGATTCTGGATCCCCAAAATTTGTTGTTAAACTACATCTTTGCTAAACTCTTTTATTTTTCGAGTTATTGTGGGAGAAATTAAAGAAGCTTCTCAGTTCATTCTTTCCAGGTTAAAATCATTAAAAAAATGACAATGTAACTGTTTCAATTTTATCTGCATTTGGGTCAATTTTAGAAAAATGACTTACAAGACAGTAGTTTAGAGAGAACTGTTAGGGAAAAAATGTTAAATTCATGACTCCTTTTGGCCGACAGATGGTGCTCAGGTATCTGTTAAGACCAGGTAGGAAGGTAGGAAGCAGAAAAACATCTTTTGAGCAATCTGACGGCATGAAACCTAAGGCTGTGGAATAATGGCAATGTGCTCGAATTTTACCATATTGCACTGGAAATGTAAACAACCTAATTTAAAAGATATGCTTTTTTTGAAAATGCCTTATTAAACAGCAGTGATCCACAAGAGAGCTAACCTACCAAATTAAAACACTTGTGAAAGATGAAGGATCCTGCAACCACTTTACTATCTTCCATTCCAACAATGGAGCTGGAAGGGAAGTATGAGAGTGGCAAGAAAAGGAAAATAGTGAAATAATGTGTTAAAGGCATATATGCTAGTTTGAAAATCAGAATTTCATTCTTTTGTTATGTAAAAATGAACATCGGTCTTTCTATGTCTGCATAAGACATGTAGTTTAGCACCTCCATAACATTTATTGAGTGTCTACTGTATACCTGGCATTGTGATAAGTGTTTTATATTCAGGATTTCACTTCATCCTCAAAACATCCTCAAAACAGCTTTGGGGTGCTTTGGTGGCTCAGTGGGTTAAGGGTCTGCCTTCAGCTTAGGTCATGAGCTCAGGGTTCTGGGATCAGGTGTGTGGGGTTCCCCACTCAGCGGGGAGTCTGCTTCTCCCTCTCCCTCTGCCACGCCCCTCCCTGCTCCCCCCACCCCGTGCATGCTCTCTCTCTCTCTCTCTCAAATAAATAAATAAAATCTTTTTTAAGCATATTTTAATTAACTACTTTTTTTTTTAAAGATTTCATTTATTTATTTGACAGAGAGAGACACAGTGAGAGAGGGAACGCAAGCAGGCGGGGTGGGAGAGGGAGAAGCAGGCTTCCCGCGATCCCAGGACCCTGGGATCATGACCTGAGTCGAAGGCAGATGCTTAATGACTGAGTCACCCAGGCACCCCAATAAAATCTTTTTTTTAAAAAAAGAAGTAGGTATAATTCTTATCAAATCCATCTCACAGAGGGGGAGAGTGAATGAAACTCGTGAAGAGATGGCAAACATTTGGAGTCAACTTTTGAATCCAAGCTGTCTAATTTTAAAGCTCATAGTCTTTTTTATTTTTAAGATTTTATTTATTTATTTGGAAGAGAGAGCGAGAGAGAACACAAGCAGGGGCAGAGGGAGAGGGAGAAGCGGACTCCCCTGCTGAGCAGGGAACCTGACTTGGGGCTCTATCCCAGGACTCTGGGATCATGACCTGAATCAAAGGCAGTCACTTAAAGGCAGTTGACTGAGCCTTTCAGCCCTAAAGCTCATAGTCTTAACCACTATGCTGTAACAAACAGCACTGGAAGTCTGTTGCCTACAATTGAATTCCAGATTTATAGAATGTATTATTTAAGATTCCCCAGATCACTGTTACTCGCTTGTGCAATTATTTTTCATAAACACATTTGGAAGTGGTAGGCATATGTTCTAGAGCCCTACGTCTTCCGACGGAATGCCAGCCATGCCACCCACTAGATTTTCTTCATCTAGAAAATCACTGCAGCACTATTGACTTTAAGGACCGTTGTGAGACATAGAAACACATATAGTGCTTTTATTCAGTACATACCCATCACGTGGAAGTAATTATTTTCAAAAAATATCGAATGAAATCTGATTACTTTCCATAGGCAAACTCTAAACCAGCAGTGAGGAAAGAAAGTCCCATGAAAAAAGTAACTAAGGCGAGCATTCATCCTTTGAATAAAATTAGAACATATATTTCTAGTACAGGTCTGTTAACTCTAAAATAGTCATTAAATATATAGCATCAGAATTGTTCATATGAAGATTACTTTTTAAGTTGCAAAATAATTCCTTACTAAGAGATTCATAAAATGATACATTTTGAAATTGTAATTTGTTTTAATGCACTCATAATGTGATAAAATTGACATGTTTTGTAAAGCAAATTACATAAAGTGAGATGAAAGTTAGATGATTATTCCAGATCATCAAATCCTAGTACTTTTATTACTGAATCAAGATTATATAAAATTTTATGCTATTAATTATCTTGCATATTTCTTTTACCCATAAAGTTCTAGATTAGTTTATTTCCTGGGAAAATCCTGTGATGAGTCCTATCTGGATCAAAATTTTACTGAGCTTAAATAATTATCCTGGAAATAATAAGTGTACAACAAATTTATTTAGCGAAGGCTACACATACAATTAAGGTAGTCGGGTTTGTTTGTATATTTTGTGTTTTGACCGATTATAGCTATTTCCATTGTGAGTTTTTTCAACTATAATTCTCTCGTATAACTTAAATTTGAGAGCTCCCCAAAGTCGTAACATAAATGTATGTCTAAAGAATCCTCGGTCCCTTGGTGAATTTATTTTAACACATCACCGCCTGCATTTCATGACATGGATTAGTCTTTTTTTTTTTTAAGATTTTATTTATTTATTTGACAAAGAGAGACACAACGAGAGAGGGAACACAAGCACAGGGAGTGGGAGAGGGAGAAGCAGGCTTCCCACGGAGCAGGGAGCCCGATGCGGGGGGGTTCCATCCCAGGATCCTGGGACCATGACCTGAGCGGAAGGCAGACGCTTAACGACTGAGCCACCCAGGCGCCCCTGGATTAGTTTTTAAAAATGATGAACAGTTGGCCTTCGCCCGCTGTATAACATCCTCCCATATTCTTCTCTAGGCTAAATAACCCCAATTCCCTCAGCCTCTCATCCTAAATCCTATTTTCTAGCATTTAAACCACTCCGCTGACCACCTGGCCCTCTTCAAATTTACTCACCTCTCTGTTATGCTAAGCAGTCGTGATTCATTAACAAAGCAGCCACCGCTCACTGTGTTCCCTGCTGTGTAAGAAAGGGCCCATGAAAAATAAAATTAAAAATTAAAAAAATTTTAAAAAAGAAAAGAAAAGAAAGGGCCCATACAGAAGAACAGCCACTGACACAAAAAGTGGGGTTGTTTCTAACCACTCTTTGGACCCACGCATTTGTTTATATTCATATCTATCAAAATGAAGATTTACATAATACGCATTCTGTGCCAAGCCTATCCCCCCTACTCATTGGACTTGTATTCGTACTTAAAATGTTTCTGGCTGCTGGTATAGGGTGAGCAATACAGACCTGTCCACTTGGTGCTGATTTTCCAGTGAGGGAGTCAAATAATAACAAATAAACAGGAATTCTTAAGAAAAATAAAATGTATTGAGAAGGAAAATAATTAAAAAATTGAAATTGAAGAAAGTTTATGCATAGGGAATGATACATAAGAGGTCAAGTGTGGTTATTTCTTGTCTTTACTGGTTGGTAGATAAAATTTGAATCTATAATAATATAATAATGATGATGCTGATAAAGGCTAATGTTCATAGAGTGCTCATAGACTAGGTAATCATGCATTATATCAACCACTGTGCATTATTTCATTGAATCAAGAGACAAACATTTTATAAAACAGATACTATTACTAGTCTAATTTCCTATTGCTAAGACTGAAGCTCAGAGAGTTTGAGTGTGTAAAGTCACCCAATGAATAAGGAGGAAGGCTTGGTGGCAAAATCAGGTCTGCTATGAGTCTAGAGCTTAATTTCTTAACTCCCATATGCTGCTGCTGAGAAAAGAGTAGGGAGGGAAATTCCCCTCTTTTTCTGTAGTTCTGAGCAACGATAATTATTAGAGCAAAAGCTTTGTCCTTCTAAGACAAAACTCACTCTTCCCAGAAAGATATTTCATGACTGTCTTTTATTACTCAAGCATTTCCTTGGGGTTTCACCTCATTTTCTCTTTCCAAGTAGCTCTACAAAGTATTCCCTCCAACTCTGATAGTACTCTCCTTGAGACTATGGAAAAAGATTTTCTTATTAGGGAGTTATATCACCTTGATGTCTCTTTTTGGTATAGTATCAGTTGATATGGTCTGTTTTTTTAAATTTTTTTTAAGGTTTTATTTATTCATTTGACAGAGAGAGACACACACAGAGAGAGAACACAAGCAGGGGGAGTGGGAGAGGGAGAGGCAGGCTTTCCACGGAGCAGGGAGCCCGATGCGGGGCTCGATTCCAGGACCCTGGAATCATGACCTGAGCCGAAGGCAGACACTTAATGACTGAGCCCTGCTATGGTCTGTTTGACTGCGTGTTCTGCTCCTTAATCTGTCTGCTTCAGAATAACCACAGCAGGTGCAATCAGGAAAAAAGGGCTCAAGATCTTGGGTCTGATAAGGTAGTCTGTCTTCTCAGAGCATATAAATCCCATAAAATAGACTCCAATGCTCCGGACAATAGAGAGAAAAAATAAAAGGAGGAAAAATCCATGCTTTTGTGTCTGGGTTGCTGAAACTTCTAGCTAGACCACATACAGACTAACAATGAAACTTTTCACAGGTGGGAGTTTTTCTTAATTTATAATCTTAATTTAACCATGTGATCTATTTAATTTCTTTACTGTCACAGTATGTTTAAATAAAGCTTGTGTAAACAAATACACTGAAAAGTATCACTCTAAGTTGGTTTATCCCCATGGCCATTGGTGACAGTATTTAAATCATGGACAACAGCAGGGTTAACTTCAAGGTCAGGATCTGCTATAAGCCCCTATCCCCTGGTACCCTCCTCTCTGCTGCCTTTCCTGGAGGAACTGCCCTTCCCACATCATTTCTTCGCACATCCATTGCTATTTCTTCCCACCCATGGGACCTCCCCATTCACACTCTTCCCCAGGGACATTGCAAGAGATGAGCTTCATGGGCAAGAAAAACTGATGATCCTCTTTTACATGGATGCCTTTCAGGGAAAACTCTCCCTTCTGGCTCTGCTCCTATTCCCAGTGGTGATGCCCCCTCTTTGGGTGCTTTGCATTTATAAATTGGGCCTGGCTTGTTGCAGATTAGTGATCCTTTTCTGGCTAAATTTATGGTATTCTGCTTTTTTTCTGTAGGAGACAGAGTCAGGCTCATTATGTTGAAATAATATTTGCTACTTCAAAGTTCTTGAAGAGAACCTTGGGCTCCTCAGGGGAAAGATACTATATAAATCCAATAAAGAATGAATACATAAATAATAAGAGGCTGGTCAATGCTGAGTACAGTGAGATTTTTTTTTTTTTGCTACTATATAAGAGACACTATACATTACAATTTTTCAGAAGTGCTGCAGTCTTATTAAAAGAAAGATGATCAGATATTTCCCTTTTCTCTTGAGAACAAAAGAAGAAGAGATGGGTTTAAATTGGAGTAGAAGGATTTTGGGTTAGATATAATCTGTTTCTACAGGGCTATTATACTTAAGTAGAGCTGGTCAGTAGGTGAGGGTCATTAAAAAAGAACAAATGAACAAATGGACCTGCAAATGATGTTAATCTTCCTTTCCAAAAGCTGATTTCCATGCTGTGTGACATTCTTCATATGCCGAATGACTGCTTATGAAGGAAAGCAACTATATGGAATGGAGTTTCATTCCTGACTAATGAATTGGCATAGCATTGGGTTCTCAGCATAGGCTTGTGGGGGTCAGAAAAACTAGTAAATCCCAAGCCCATTTTAACATTGTGAGTTTGGACAATTTATTTGTCCTCTCAGAACCTAAGTTTTCTCAACTTGCACTTGGGAATGATATCTCCTATCTATTAGGGTTATCAAGCAATTTAAGAGAATATATGTAAAGTGTAATACATAGTAATTAGCATATAGCAAACCTGCAGTAACAGTGGGTCCAGTCAAACCTGCAGTCTCATTGGATCAGGTGTCTCTAGATCTCAGATAAGTTACTGAGAACAGGTATCACCTTTCCCTCCTCACCCTCTCCTTCTTTCTCCTCCTTCCTTCCTCCTTTTTTCTGGAAAAATTAATTAGCCATTCATTAGGTATCATGTGCTGTATTAGGCACTTCAAGCAAAACTGAGAAATCCACAGTCTACTAAGACGTTGGGGCAAACATGTAAAGAAATATTTTCAATAAACTATTCATAAAATAGTATACTAATTGTCACACTGGAAGAACTACTATCCCAGGGCATGATAGAGGAATCACATGTGCTGGTCTTACTGGAACTATAGCTCCTTAAAATCTTTTCTTGTGGCTTAAATACAGATGAAATATCAACAAATTTTCTCAAGACTACTTGCTCTCTTCTTCCATATTGTGATGTTATCTTGTGGCTTCAAGGTTCACCTTCTTCATCAATCATCCCTTGTTGGATTTAGAACCAGTAAGAGGGAGATTTATGATTAAGCATTTAGATTTCATCTAAAACCTTTCAAAAATTATAATAAAGAGGAAAAAAGGCACAAATACACTAAGACAAAAAAAATGGCAAAGACAGAGTAGCTGACAAAAGAGGTCGACCTTCTAGGAACTGAAAAGCAGATGATGCATGGTAAATGATTCAATAAATAAGAGAAGGTTAACTTTGTGTTGTAGGGGGTGGGAGCAACCTAGAAATGACCAAATTTCCCCTGCTGACGTACAAAATTCTGGAAAGATTCTAAAATGTGAATGACTGGATACCCGAGCTGAAACTGGGATTCATGGTGTGTTTTTTAATCTATTTATTTATTTTAGAGAGAGAGAGTGAGTGAGTGGGGGGAAAAGACAGAGAAAGAGGGAGAGCTAGAATCTTCAAGCAGACTCCCTGCTGAGGGCCGAGTCCATCGAAGGGCTCAATCCCAGGACCCTGGGATCATGACCTGAGCCGAAACCAAGAGTTGGCTGCTCAACTGACTGAGCCACCCAGGCACCCCCATGGTATGTTTTCAAACTTTCCAGATTTTCTTCCCAACTTCCCACAGTCAAGTGACTCCATTTTTCCCATTGGCAGAAGACTGGAGTTTTACTTTCTGGAGAGGTGAAATTATAGGGTTTCTGCACTTAGGACACTGGACACTCGAGGGTGGAGGTGGGACTTGCTATTAAAAGCATAAGATTTTGTAAGTTTACTCACATAGCAAAAGCCCATCTCACTACTTTCCCCAACTTTATAGCTTGCATGTGGACATCTTATTGATATTATTGTCCTCTGTCTTACCTCATTTCCCAATCCAAGGAGATTGTAAAGCTTCCTCCCCCAAATAAAATAACTAGCCCCAAATGATATTAAGAGTTCCTCCAAGATTAGTCATTTTCAACCTTGCCTGCATGTTAGAATCTCCTGGGGGAAATTTTAAGTTTTCCAACATCTGTGTCTCATCTCAAATCAATTGAATCAAAATATCTGGGGAGAGGCTGAAATACCAGTATGTTTTAAAGCACCCAGCAGCCAAAACTGGGAACTACCATCTTAGAGTGAGGCCCATCAGTCAACAAATCTTGTCATTATACACAGAGCTGCCACTTTGTCTGTAGTATTTCATTCATTATCACTAAGCAGAAAACTTTCAGGTGAAGGAAGAAACAAAAACAAAAAGAAAAGAAATGAGAACATGATATTCACAAAAACAATGTATAAAGGAGTCAGACACTCCAAAATCTATAATGAATTTTTCAAAAGATTTTATTTATTTATTTTAGAGAGAGAGCATGAGTAAGAGTTAGGGCAGAGGGAGAAGGGAAGAGAGAATCCTAAGCAGACTCCACGCTGAGTATGGAGCTTGATGTGAGGCTCCATCCCAGGACCCTGAGATCACGACCTGTGCTGAAATCAAGAGTTGGATGCTTGACAGACTGAGCCAGCCAGGTGCCCCAATTTATAATGAATGTTAAAAAATAAATAAAGATACTGCATATATGAAAAAAGAACAAGCCATTACACAAAAGATAAAATGAAAGAACAAGATAGAATTTTGGAAATTAATCCAATATAACAGAAAAAAAATCAACTGAAGATTTGTAAGGTGAGCTGAAACAATTTCTTCTCAAAGATGAAAAATGATTAAGAGCTAGCTCATGTACATACTAGCTGTGCAATTTTAGGCTAATTATCTACCATCTCTCTTCCTCAGTTTCTTTATCCATACAGTGAGATAATAGTAAATATTCTTTTTAAAAAAAAAGATTTATTGATTTATTTATTTAGAGAGTGAGTGGGAGGAGAGGCAGAGGGAGAGGGAGAGAAAGAATCTCCAGCAGACTCTGTGCTGAGTGTGGAGCCCAATGGAGGGCTCCATCCCTTGTCCTAAGATCATGACCTGTGCCCAAATCAAGAGCCAGTCACTTAACTGACTAAGCCACCCAAACGCTCCTAGTAAATATTCTTTATAGTATTCTTGTGAGCTAATAAATGCAACATGGTTAGAACCATGTGATATTTTTAGTAATAAGAAAAAGAGGAAAGAATAGAACTTAAATAATCCCTGGTTGTTTCACATGCAACGGAAAGAATGTCCAGAGAATAAGCATAGCGATCACAGAAGGGAGAAACTATTAAGGAAATAACACAAAAGCATTCTCCAGAACTAAAGCTTTCACATTGAAATGGCTCACTGAATATAGACATATGAAGTAGACAAAAACAAAATGAAAACAGTGACATATCATTGTGAAATTTCTCCAGAAGATAAAGAAAAAAAGAGAAGAGATTCTGAAAGTTTTTAGAAGAGAAAAACAGATCTCCAAGGTTTTAGACTTTTTAATTTTAACCCTGGAAACTGAAAGACAAAGGACAATCATTCACAACTTAAAATTCTATACCCAGCCAAATTAATACAATTGCAAGAGTAGAACGAAGACTTTTTATTTATTTATTTAAAGCATGTAAGGAATAAAAAAAAAAATTCTTCTATTTATCCTAGGAGTATCCTGGAGGCTTGCTATAAGATGAGGAAAAAAAAAAAAAAGAAGAAGAAGAAGAAGAAGAAACAAAGGGATCCAGAAAGCAAGGGATTGAACATATGGCAAAGGGAAAGTCATGATGAAATGGAGATTCTTAAATATGTGTCATTTACACATTCATATATCAAGGGATATATGAATTTTAAATATTGACAGATTTTGTCAAATTGGCCAACAGCAAGGCATGACTTTCTGACTTTTACCATCTGATAGGGTAAAAGAGTACCCTACTTCACTTTTAGCTTGTATTTATATTTCTCTTACTGTGAAGCAAGAGGTTAAGCATATTTTCATATGGTTATGGCCATTTATGAGGTTAAGGGCTTCAACAGTCTTTCAGCCTCCAAATGGGAAAGAGTGAGAAGGTGGGTGTGATATGTAACCAGAGAGACAGAGATTAAGAGGTCTAGACAGAGAGAGACAACAAGGAAAGGAGATATTTCCAAAGTTTTGTCATGTTCTCTCATTTCATCTTTTGTGTAGTGACTTATTCTTTTTTCATATGTGCAGTATTTTTATTTATTTTTAAAATTCATTATATATTGGGGTACCTGGGTGGCTCAGTCAGTTAAGTGTCTGCCTCTTGATTTCAGTTCAAGTCATGATCTCAGGGTCCTGGGAGGTAATGGTAATTTATGTTTTCTTTTCTAAAAAACGTCTGTTCAAATATGTTGAACATTCAGTATTTTTATTCAGTCCAACCAACATATCCTATAATGTACCAAGTATTAGGACAGCCTTGGAAACATTTACTTTGGAGGACAGTTGGTTTGGGATCAGTAAATAATGAAACCACTCAGTGGTAAATGATATACTAATGGCTATACAGAAGGTCATGTTTACAACCATATTCATCTCCAATATTATATACTAATTATTATGGCTCTGAAGTGTATCACTTTATTTGAAGCAGTTAATTTTTATATGGTTTATTTCCTTGGGTAAAAGTCTTCAGTTCCTATCTCTTCTGAAATGTGTGACGTTCACAGTAGGTAACATATTATAAGACCACTCCCAACCCTCATGTCCCCAGTCTCCTCACTCTACCTCCCCCTACCCATTGCCCATCTGCTCCCCCATCCCAATGTGCCACATTGTGTCCCACCTTGGAGCTTGTCTTCATGCTTCAAGCTCTAATTCCATTTGTTGGAACATCCTGTCTCTGCCTCAGTAGCCTCCTTATCTTGAAGACTGAGCACAGATTTCAGCTCTTCCAGCATGTTTCTTCTCTCTTCCCAAGTCAAAATTAGATAAGCCTTCTGCATAATTATTTCCCAGTAATGATGTGCACCTGTCTCTTAAGATTTACTTCTACACCATGGAAGTTAAAAGCGCTGTTATGGAATCAGACAGATCCTGGGCCTGTCATTTTCTATATATGACTTGTGTATTCTTTAGCGAGCTACTTCATTTTTCTGAGCATCAGTTTCTTCATTTTTCAACAAGGTTAATAATAATAATAATAACACCTACATTATAGGGTTGGAGGGAGTATAAAATACAGTATGGTACCCATACTTGACACATAGTAAACACATACATTGTCCAGTCCCACCTTGAACCAGGTCAAGGGCTTTTCTATGACCACTTTCGTGGTCTACTGCTTGGGTGTTAAGTGATCCATCCTCTTTTATTTATTTTGTTGTTATTTGTTTGTTTGTGGTGGTATGGTGATGTTGGACCATTAAGAAGGAAAATGGCAGCATGCTCCTCAGCCAAACTTAGGGTCACTTACTGGTAGCTATTGATGATGAGGCCTCAACCAACCAGCTACTAGAAAATCAGTTCCTCAGCTGTTCTGCAGGTTTTGGCTCCTGCTCAGCTGCCAGGTGTTGAGTATGAATGGTGTTCCAAGATTCTTATACTGACCACTCTCCTTTGCTTGTTATCTCTCTGTCCAGACCTTTTATGTCTGTCTCTCTGATTACATATCACAATTACCTTCTCACTCTTTCCTGCATGGAGGCTGAAAGACTGTTGGAGGCCCTTACCCTTCTCCATTCTCTTTGCAGTCTGTTGAGGTGATGTGATCTATATGATCTACTCCCCTTACTAACTTTCATTTTTTGTTCTCTGGAGTCTAGTTGGAAGATAACAAACAACAATAACAGTGGCCTTCTTTCTATTGTTTCTTTCCTTTTGTAATCTTGATATAGTAATCTGAATTCTCCCTAACACAGTGTGGATGGGAAGGTTGGAGAAATGATTAGTATTTCAGAATAATGTATCTCACTGTGCACACTCAAACTGGGTGTGGTTTTAAATTTTATTTATTATAAATACTTGCTTATTGATCCATATCTCCCACCTACCTGAACATAACCTACCTGAGCACAGTGACTGTCGATGACATTTATGCTTTCTTACAGTCACAGTGCCTGGCACTGTTGATTGAATGAAGATTCTGCAAATACTCTAAGTGACACTTGAAATAAGAAGTTTGATACCCCACTAGCCTTAACATTTTCTTGTTCACTTATGGTTATTTATCGTAAAAAAACATTGAAGGGATGTAAGTTTGCGGACATCAACATAGCTTTTTAAGTTAGCATGATTTTGATATAATTCTTTTCTCTCAATTTAGAAATTCAGTTGCAACAGTTCTCAGGCCCAGTATTTAATGTTCATGTTACAAAGTCCGATAATATGCACGTGGAACTCTATGCTCTAGGGTAGTGTTTCTTTATAATGTGCGTAGAAGACACCCAGGGGTCTTGTTAAAGAATAGATTCCGATCCAGGGGGCCTTAGATTCTATGTCCCTAAGAAACTTTCAGGTCATGCTAATCCTTCTACTTCATGGACTGTACTTTGAAAAGTACTTTAAAGGCTCTAGATAAAACAAACAAAAACAAACAAATGCCATATGGAATATCAGAATAAATAGATTCTATTATACAATGTCAGTATACCATCAAAGAATAAAGAAAAAAAACCCGGTAAAAATAGGAATCATAACACCTGCAAATAACATCATAAAGTTTTCAATAACATTTACTGAAGTTATACACAAATAAAAATCACAACATAAGCAATCCCTCTCCCTCTTAGTGACGATTAGTTGCAGGGTAAAATTTTTTTTTGGTTTTTGTTGAAATACCTGCCGATTTTTAATTTCTTCAGGTGTTACACTAAAATTTAGGCAGCTAGCTTATTTGTTAATGTAAGTGTTGACAAATGTGCACCTAGTTTTCATAGAAATTCTACTTTGTTATAAATGGCAACGATAAAATTATAGCGATGAAATATTAAGTCCGGAACAATCTGCTATTCTCTTAAATTATGAATCACAGTTAAACTACCATATAGATTTATTCTTAATTGTACTAATGAGAAAAAACCATGTCTGTAGTTTATAAAACAGGACTTAATTTTTAGTTCTAGAGAAAATCTGCACATAGACCAGTTTGTATTAAGAAAATTCAACATATCCAATATCAGGCACAAAAATGTATCAGTTAATGCTCAAAGTGCTCTGTAAATAACCAGTGATTTTTGTTATGCCGTGTCATGATTTTTGTGTGTACTATGCTTTGATGAAAATTGGAATATGTTTGCTAGACAATAAACTGGCATTTTGTTTTGTATTGGGAAACAGCTACAGACAAACATCTGAGCATTTTGCAGCTTAAATTTTGAATTAATTTAATAGGAATTAAGAAAACTTAATAAGCTTAAAACTCTGATAGAAGTTGTTCAACAGATCATGAAACAAATGTCTCTTCTGATGTAAAAAGATAATTTCCAATAATGTTTAATGAACTGAAGAAAAATTATACTGTTTTCTCCAGCAAGGATTCTGCTAAATTTGTAGGCATACATGCTTGCTACTTGCCCTCAGCATTTCCCATACCTGTTCCTTTTCACTGATTCGTATCTCAACAAAGCAGCAGAAAGTTTGCTTGATTACACATGTGTACTTGCCACTTGAGAGCACACACACACACACACACACACCACCACCACCACCACCACCACCACCACCACTACCACCACCATTGAAAGGTTACTATTTTAGATGCAAATTAATTGAATAAATTTGGGTCAAAGATGTAAGGCTTTAAACAGATTATATCTATCACTTCAAGTTCCAATAATTAACATTTTTTTCTAAATAGTTTTATCAGTGGGAAAGTTTTGGGCTAGTTTTTACTGTTTGTTTATCTCTTTATTATTTTTTGTTTTATCTTCCTTGTTGACTATCACATTTATGTGCACACTCTCCATTTGCAGGCCTCACTTTTCTGAAGGACTTCACTCATCCAGAATAGACTTGGAGACTTGAGACTGAAGAATAATTATTAGTTCTTTCTCAAGTCTTAGAAGAGCAAAAACGCAAGTCTTAATGCCATGTAATTTACTTGTCAGAAAATCCTCTTAGGAGTGACATCAACATCATGGTAGCATGAGTCACTCCCCTTGACTCTCCTTCAATTTACAACCACTAGGACATCCATGACCCAACAAAGTTTTCTCTGCATAGTACACCAGATGCCAGAGAGAGCCACACATCTGTACATCTGAGGGTGGGTGGATTGGACCTCATGGAGGTGGTGAAACTGGGGGAGCAAGGATGGAACCCACAGAGCAGTGGCAGCAATGGCACTGGTAACCTCAGTGGTTCCAGGAGCAGTGGTGGCCTCAAGACCCTGACAATCTTGGTACCCTATGCAGCAGCCATGATGCCTACAACCCCATGACCCTGGTGCCGCTGACAGCGGTGGATATGCCCTAGACCCCAGCTGGTGCCAAAGACCTTGACAGTTTCAGGAGCAGCTCCTGGGAAGCTGTCCCCCACCCCCAGCAGTGGTGGCAGCACCCATGACCTCACTGCCTGATACTACAGAGAACTAAAATATTTGTAAGAAAAATGCAAGAAAGCATGATTCCATAGTTTAATAGACCTCAAAATGTGTCTGTAGCAACAGTTCTAAATAATGAAGATGGGTCCAAAAGACAGGTAAAATTGAGTTCAGTATACTCTGATTAAGAAGATAGAGTGGTAAAGAAAAAGATAGAGTGGTAATAATTTGGAAATATAAACATGATCCTAATTATTTCAGATATCAAAGATTATCGTCTAGAACAAAATCTCCCCTAGCAATGTCAGACTAACAAAATGACCCTATGGTATTATGACTATAGGATTAGAAAACCTATAGTTACATAAGCTGCAGTCCTTAGGTGCCCATAATCTAGTGGGGCTTGAGAAAAATAATAGTGTGGCGATTACAATTACAAGTTCATACCAAATATGGTTTTATCATAGAGGAGGGAATGATCAAATCAGCAGGGAGTCAGGAGGACTTCATAGAAGAGAAATTATTAAACTGGGTCTTGAAGGAGTCATAGACACTCACCAGGGAAGAAAAGAATACAAAACATAGAGGTTTTAATAATAGTTTATATACATTTCCCCTAATGATTTCTTTTCTGCATTTAGTCAATTATCCATTACCCCAGGAATAATAAGGACTGGCAAAGCAGAAGGAAGTAGAACAGACATTATTCCATAAATGGTAGTTCATGAATGCATACTACCCATCCATCCATTCATCCACTATCATTGGGTGCCTACTTTGAAAGAAAGATTACCACTCCCAGGTCGATTTGGTTGGTGTTGTTCAGGTGGGTGGTTGGGAGTAAAAGCTGATAAGGCAACATTGCTGGAGAAGGCTGGAACACAAGATGAGTCAAGATTGGAAGGCAACACGTGAAGGATTATGTACTTAATATAAAAATACTTTCATTCTACTCCACATGCTATGGTCTGCATGGTTTGTGTCCCCCCACAAATTTTTTATGTTAGAACCTAATGCCCAATGTGATGGTCTTAGGAGTTGGGGGTCTTTGGGAAGTGCTGAGGTCATGGGCATGGAGCCCTTGTGAATGAGATTAGTGCTCTTATAAAAGAGAACTCGCAGAGATCCCTTCCCCCTTCCACCATGTGAAGACACAGCAAGAAGTCAGTAGTCTGAACCCCCAAAGAGGGCCTTCACTGGAGCCGGACCATTCTGTCACCCTGCCTTCAGATTTTCAGCCTCCAGAACTGTGAGACATAAATTTGTTTTGTCTAAGCCACCAAGTCTGTGATATTCTATTATAGCAGCCTGGACAGACTAAGACACCACACTATTGTCCTTCACATGATAGCTAAATCTACCTGTAGCTTATCAGTAATGACAGCTGAGAATCTTTAATGACTTTATTTTGCCATCATGAAAGGTTTTCCCGTGATACCCATTGGTCATTTCTTGCAAGTTTTTTTTCCCTGTATTCTGAGGCTTTGCCAAATCCCAACTGAGAAAAACAAAAACAAAAACCTCTTTTGAGAGAGCCAAATCATTCACTAATCACCCTAAACTAGAAAATGGGGTTTCTATCACCCTAGAAGTGAGGGTGGCAATCTAAATAGGATAGCTCCCAGCAACTGTAAAATGTAAAAATTCTGTAAAAATTTAACAAAAATATCAAGAAGTTTTCAGTGTCAACACTCCTCCCATCATCCCTTTAGTGAATGTTCCTCTGGGCTCCTATAATAATTTTTATATGACCTTACTAAAAATTTATCACTTTCTATCATGCCTGTTGATTTATATGTTTGAATTCTCCCAAGTACCAATTTTTTTGCAGAAAAGTATGTCTTACCTGACACTGGATCCTCAGAACCTAGCAGCTGGGCATAGAATCGGCTATAAATACATGACCATTGAATAACAAAGGCATGAGCGAGGATACCATGTACAAAGGCAAGCATGGAGAGACATAGCATGCCATAGCCACAGACCTGCATTATGGGCTTTTGCTGGAAAGAGATGTTGAGTGGGGCAATGGTGGGAAATAATCAGGGAAGTAATCAGAGAAAAAAATCAAGGGCTAGGGCACTAAAGGCCTTCTGTACCACAGTGAGGAGTTTGAATTTTATTTGGCAAGGAGTCATAAAGTATTTTGAACCTGCATGTGATGTGTAGGTGCCTGCTTTTTTTGAAAGCTAACTGGCTGACTGCAGATGATGGGTTATAATGAGGTGAGCCTGAAGTGTAAGAAGTGGTCAGAGCCTGAACAGAAGCAGGGGCAGTGGAAAGGGATAGGAGGCAATAAGGCCAGAGCTCTTTGAAGTAGAGTTGACAGCCTTGGTGTGGTGGTGGATCATGGACCCATCTGCGAAGTTGACAGCTCATGAGACCCGATGGTGCAGTAGGAAAAATACCTCTGGATTATGTGACTGGGACCAGTGCACATTTCTTTATACCGTAGTATGGTGAACCCTCAGTGTTCTCATGGCCCCTACCCTAGCCAAATACTCCAGGATATACACAACCCTCAAATCTGGGCTTCTTCAACTGATGGATTTTTTTTTTTTTTTAATTCCATGTAGTCTGCCCTGACCATCACTCTCCTGTCACAACTCCGGGAGAAATTAAGGAGGCTATTGGGCAGTTGAGTCCACTTACTTGGGTTTAAGTTTACTTGTGTATAACCTTTGCACTGTTTGTTGCTTGTTTAATAGATAAAATGAAATGACAGTAAATTTAAACACAGTTTCAGTGGATAGTTTCCCCAGTCTTTGTGGATTGACTGATGGAGCTCACTGGTGAGTAACTGCACAAAAATGGTGAAGATGGAGGAATTGGCAATAGCTCCTAGGCCCATGGTATAAATGGTTTGTAACTCCATTAATTGGAATGAAGCAGGAATGTAGAAAAAGAAAGAGCTCATTGAGGGATTGGTCATGATGAGTTTTGTTTTCGACATATGGAGTTTAAGAGCTTTGAGATATCCAGTGTAAAGCCCTGATCAGTGGAGCGACAATGAAAACTTCACTCTGGACCCTTTTGTTTGTTAGGGGGGTTTGTTGGAGCATAGTGTTATTTAAATTCTGTAATTCTCAAAATGCTTTCTATCTTGCTATCTCTCTGCCCCATTTTTGACTGGAGATTCAAATTAGGCTGTGGAACGTACCAGTATCACCATGGTGACTAGCCCTTAAACTTGCTGACTGAAACCTTCTCCAGGGAGGCATGAGAACGGTGACGGCCACAGTTGGAAACCGTATTTGAAGAAAGGACTGAGGGAAAACTTAAGAAATTGCGACTAGTGTATTAGCTTTGAAGACTTATCACCATGTTGTCTCTAATAATGTGTGGGATGGAGAATTTCTAACAGAAGACTGCATAATTGTGTTTCTCTCTAGATCTAAAGAAAAGCTGCAGTTCCTACCCAAGGACCGCTGTTGTAGATTTGCTGCTGAGAAAGATATTTTCAAGTCTTTAAGTGCTGGGATAAATAAAGACATGTGATGGTCTTTCTTTTTTGTTTAGACCCATGCCTTTCCAAAAGATAATGGGGAACTAATGCTGCTGAACAAAGATGATTTTCATCAAAGGCCAGACAGGACCCATGGTAGTAATAGAGCTTCTTAAATCACCTGCAGCAGAGACTAAAGAAGCCTACACACAGACAAAGAACCAGAGTTTTTGATGTTTGGCCGGAACTGCAGTGTGTGAGTAGGTTTCCATAGTGTGAGATTGTCTCTGTAGGTGATTTAACTATTTAATGTTTATAATAAGAGTAACTCTCTCTTGCTCTCTGAAACAAATGGATGCAGTCAATTAGAGTTCTCTGATTGCGTCTAGAATTAGAGAAATTAGACACTTCAGTTGGATGCTAAGAAAAACAGATAATGGTTGATTCTCCTAGCTCTCAAAAGGCACAAAGGATAAGTTACGTATTTAATGAGAGTTTTTTTTTTCCCTTGGTAGTCTGTTCTGATGGGCAGATGTCCTGGAAAAAGACCCAGACAATTTGAATTGGAGCTCAGAAGCCATTTAGAGACTGCTAAGCCCTGCTCATATTTAAAAAATTTATCATATGTATTCTTAGCACCCAAATCATGTCTGACAAATAAATATATGCTCAATAAATCCTCACTATATCAAATTAAATTTACCATACGTTTATTGTGCTGTTTCCCTAATTAGTCTAAATTTTTTTTTCAATTGGAAATAGATTATTAGTTCCAAAATGCTTATTGAGAGTAGATATTGTATGTAAACACTCGTTGAATTTAACTGATATGCTTGAGACAATAAAAATCAATTCCCTATTGGCAAATGTAAGAGATAAAGATATTTCTCAAATACTCGAAAAAGGAACTATGTAATGCCAACATATTTTCATTGCTAGCATTTATTACAGTGTCTGACATGTAGTAGCTGGGATGACCAACTTGTCTTGGTCTCCCCAGGACTTTCTTAGTTTTAACAAAGAAGGTCCCATATCTCAAGAACCTCCTCAGTCCTGGACAAACTGGGATTGTTGGCCATCCTACATCGGGATGTTTATTGAATGAAAGAATAAATAAAAGAAGAATCAGGTTTATTAATCTCTAAACCTATTCATCAGATTCCACATAAGTGCATTCTCTCTCTGTATTTATTACATAGAAAGTCAAATCTGAATCATAAGCCCCACTCCATGTGATCATTTTTAACCTGTGAGCAGACCTAAGGGGGAGTCAGAGGTTGATGGGTGAAAGTGAGAGCCAAAGAAGTTCATTAGGAGAATTTAATGTTAATGGCATTAAACTAAGATAACCTGACACATCGAGCTCACCAAATCACAGTGAGGCTGGAAATCCTTTGCAAATAAGGCAGAGAACACTGATAAATTTTGTGTCCATGATGCTTTATGTCTACATGTTGCTGCTCCCTATTCCCCTTCTCTCTGATATATTCTCTCTTCACATATGTGAATTTATTAAATTTGGGCTTGTCTTGATATGGAAGCTATATTGTATCTTCTGGAAATTTGCATATCTGTTGCTTTATAAATCTTCCTCCTATGATTCACTCATTCCTTTATTTATTCATTCAGCAAATAGGAGTAGAGTTTCTACCTTGTACAAAGCGCTGTCTTGATGCTGGGATACCCCAGTGAATAAAATAGACAACCATATCTATTCTGATAGATCTTTCTAATGTGGAGAAACAGATAAACAAAATAAATAAACTATGTAGTAGGTTTGATGGTAAGTGCAAATAAATCAAGAAAATGAATGGAGTGTTGGGGAGAAGAGGTCAAGGGTAATCAGTGATATCATTTTATTTTATTCATTTATTTATCTATCAAAGGATTTTATTTATTTGAGAGTGAGAGGAGAGGGAGAGAGCACGATGGGAGGGGTGGAGGGAACAGGCAGAGGGAGAGGGAGAAACAGACTCCCCAGGATCCTGTGGAGAAGGCAGCTGTTTAACTGACTCAGCCACCCAGGAGCCCCAGTGATGTCATTTTAAATAGGGCCATTAGGGAAACCCATACTGAGAAGAGGGCATGGAATCAAGATCTAAAGAAAGTGAGGAAAGCTGTCAAGAATCTTAATGGTGTAGAGTCTTCCAGGCAAAGGGAACGGAAAGTGCTGTATTCCTGAAACAGGACCTGGCCTTTTGAGTTCTATGAATATGTGTGTGAATACACATGAAGAATCAGTGTGGCCAGAAGAGAGTGAGCAAAGAAATGAGTAACAGAACATGAGATGAGAATTGGTGATGGGGGCATAAGTAGGGTATGAAGAGCACAAGATTCTACTGGGCCGTTTAAGTCATTCTAAAGCTGTTGACTTCTCTGAATAACTTAGGAGCCTTTGAGGGAGTTCAAGATGAAGATCACTTGATCTAACACACATTTTAACAGTATCGCTCCAGTTGCTGCATTGACAACAGGCTGAAGACACTAGGCAGAGCTAGGAAGACCAGTCAAGAGGCCGTTGCAACAATCTCACCAAAAGAAATTCACTCCTTGGAAAGTAATGGAGACCATGGAGGTGATGACAGATTTCGACTGTCAGAATTTCAGAATTTATTGGAGAATTGGAAGTAAAATATAAATAACAGGAAGAAGAATTGATGACTGCAAGGTCCTTGGCCTGCACAACTGGAAAAAATAGACAATGTACTAGTCATATGAACCCTAAGTACAACCATGCTCCCAAAACAGCAATTTCTACAGTCTGAGTCATTACCTTTTATTTCCATATTGCCATGTTCAGTGGCCAACGTGATTTTTCTTACTTTCAAATTCTTAGAGTAGAGGGGTCACATCAGTATCCAAGAACTTACGGAAGTGACCATATATGTTAAGGTTAATTTCTGGGAAAAAAATCCACAAAGCCACAGGGTTATCACATAACAGGAAATTTCCTGACTACTGACTTCAGTTACATGTTGTCCCCTGTAATATTAGACATATACTTCTTTAAAGACAGAATAAAATATTTTCCCACATTCAGCAATCAATCATTTCACACTGACTTTTTAAAATTTTATGTTTCCTAAACACATCCTCAGGATTGCCTTTGTGATTTGTGTGTGGAACTTCACTTGTAAGAATAGTTTGTGGAGAAAATTGGCAAACAAAAACAAAATCACCTCTACAGTCCATGTTAGAATGTATTCAAAGCTTAGAAAACTTCCTCATTACCTGTAAATTTGACAACATAATTACCTCTATGGAGAGTTTAGATGTGTATTTTTATATCTCCCTCATTATTATCCACATAAAGTACCATATTAGATAAACGTCATGACAAATGGCACACTGAGGACATACTAACCATTAGAAAGACAATTAATTGACTAATGCACTTTGGGCTTTTTGTAATAATATAGTTTACTTCTTATGATGATCTTGCAACCTATTTACCTATTTACATTTGTTTTAAGCCTTAAAAGACTCTACATCTCACTTTTATGTAAGATTGTTGACCTTGGTGAAGCTTTCTAGAGAATCAAAACTTACACAATAAGGCTGAATCTTTTCTGTTCTGAAAAATGAAAAAAGAATCTCCATTACACTTCTTGTAAATTGAAGTCATTGCCTGCAATGGAAGATAATCATAAATTCCAACTCTTCAGAAAATGAAGTAGAATGATATATTTTTAAAGGTGTGAAAGCATGTATTGCAGCCTGAGAGAAATCAGAAATAAACAGATTCTCTCTTTCTTAAAATAGTGGCCTAATATATCTTAGGATGGAATTTAAAGTAGCAATAAAGGGGCGCCTGGGTGGCTCAGTTGGTTAAGCAACTGCCTTCAGCTCAGGTCATGATCCTGGAGTCCCTGGATTGAGTCCCACATCAGGCTCCCTGCTCAGCGGGGAGTCTGCTTCTCCCTCTGACCCTCTTCCCTCTCGTGCTTTCTATCTCTCTTTCTCTCTCTCTCAAATAAATAAATCTTTAAAAAAAAATAAAGTAGCAATAAAATAAAACATGAAAGACCTATAAACTATGAAACACAGAATTGTCAACCCCATTCACATAACTTATGGAAGGAAACTTACAATTCGTCTCTCACACATAAATTCATTTGTTGGGTAAATATACATAGTTAATTTCCCCTACTTAACATATTTGTTACAAGTATCTGAAAATTATCAATTAATCTATTTTAGGGTATGGTCAGCAGACAATTTAGATACTCAGTGAGATTATTTTTGGCATCTTATTGTGACCCTGGACCTAGATGGCATTTTACTTGTTTGCTTGTTTGTTTACTTTGTTTTTGGTGTGTTGCAAACTGAATTCAGTAACAGGCCCCAGATCTAAAAAGGAAGTACGCAGTCTGTGTTAGTTATCAATGATCTGTATCAGTTGATGCCAACACAACAGACTGAAAAATGTAATCAAATGTCATTTCACTGCTTGTTTCACTTGATATGCCTTATTATTTTAGCATCAAGTAGACATCTTCCCTGCCAAGTTTCTGGTGTTCTCCAATAGAGCTTGTGTTATCTCTAGCCTTTAAAACTTGTCTAAACTTTATGCATCTTAGATCCCTCTGGCAATTTCATAAAGACTATGGGTTCCTTCTCTAAATGCTGCTTTTTATATATCTAGGATAAAATGCATAAAATTATAACAGAAACAAAGCATATTAAGAATTAATTTTATTTACAGACACTTTGGGACCCCACATGGAAACTCTCTACTGTCTTAGTCCATTTGGGCTTCTCTAACACAATACCATACACTGAGTGCCTTATAAACAACAGAAATTTATTTCTCACAGTTTGGAGGCTTGGACATCCAAGATTGATGTCTTGTGAAGGTCTGCTTCCTGGCTCATAGATGGCGTCTTTATGTTACATCCTCATGTGATGGAAAGGACAAGGAAGTTCTCTGGGTGTTTTTTGTTTGTTCGTTTTGTTGTTGTTGTTGTTGTTTTTTAATGAGTGCTAAATTCATTCATGAGGGCTCCACCATCATGACCTAATCACCTCACCAAAGCCTCACCTCCTAAAATCATCTCATTGGGGGTTAAGATTCCAACATATGAGTTTTTGGAGGACACAGATATTCAGTCCATAACATCTACTTTCATGCAATATGCAGAAGAAATTAGAGCCTGTCATTAAATTTAAAGTTAAGAGGTCACTAGAGAAAAAGCCTTTACCTCCGTCTCTAGTTTATCTTTCTTGCTGAGAATAAGCAATCTTGATACACATTTTGTGTAAAAATGCAAGGGGAGATTTTAGTGTTTCAGCATATACATAAGGATAGGAAATAATGGAGGATATCAACAAAGATATAATTTTTCTTTGTGAAACGATCATTTTGACTCTTGACGTTCAAGAAAAATTCTGAATCTTGTTAATTTGTATCCATCCCTTGGAAAGTTTTTCCTCACAGTTTAATGCTTTACGAATTGGCCTTAAAAATACTAAAAGTGGGAGGAAGTTGTGAATGTTTCATCGTTCTACTGTACATATACTCAGAAATTAGTTTATTATGTAAATTGTATCAAGCTACTGGGACAAATGTTAAAAGGAGGAGAATTTTTCCACAGATTATCCAGTTACTTAGTCAGTGTAATTATCAGTGCCTGAAGCAGCATTGTTTCTAGAATTTTATAATGTTTGAAGAGATTCTATTGATAACTACCTACCTCCAGGGAGTGCTAATGTCAGATTATTTAACATTGTGCATTTAAGGCACCAAAATGGAGATACAATTTGGAAAAATTCATCTAGGTTACTCCAAGCTTGCTATCCTGCTCTGAAATGAGGCCCCTGAATTTAACTTTTGGTCCCTAATTTGGTTCCATCCCTGGATCTTGGGTTTTTTTACTCCAGTACCTTCTCACTTTTATATGGATCTTTCACCTTCTTTCTATGAAGTCCTTGTGCTAAGATATTTCTTTCAGACTCTACTCATGTTCTTATTAAACTGGATATTCCTAAACACTAACCTAAGCTGTCCCTGCTCATAATTCTAATATATAACTGGTTGCAAAAATTATTGCATACTACAATCTAAGACTTGAAAATAGAAGTTGTAAATCTGGTTATGGGATATGAATCTCACCAAAGTACAAATCCAAGCAAATTGTTATTGCTTACAATTTTTTACTTTTGGAAGACAACCATTAGGAAAATCCTTTCAAAAGATCTCATCAATTGGTCTTTGTTAGGAACATTTTACAGGGGAAAAATAAGTTTGGTTGTGTGTCCTGAAAGCTAGATCCCTCATTCAGACCTTTGTTGGCTTCTCTTTCCAGTTCATCTTGGCATATCACAAGGTGAACGGGCAAAATAATGATGACAGATGGGCAGGCAAACAATCGCGCCAAGATTTCAACTTGCATGCTACATTTCAATAGCTCATGAGAAATTTTTTGCTCCAGAACATGATGTGACAATGTTGGACAATAGCCTGTATGTTTAAGTTGACCTATCTCAGTGAACTTAAAAAAGATATTAAATTGCAAAATCTGGACATACATATCTAATAAATTTAAGTTTGTCAGACAAATACTAGCTTCAGGATAATCTCAAATAACTGAAGGGGACACATTAAATGATACCATGAATGCAGACATTTATTAACTTCCCTTTGATGGAGATTTGCAAGGTGCACCTAAATGAGTCTAGAGTCCAGATTTATGTTTTGTCAAGTAGATCAAAAAGAAGCAGACATAAAGCTGAATCCCACTGTGAGAAACAATGAAGGAGGCCCTATTTTATTATTTTTTTTCCTCTGGGATATCTGTCAAAAGTCAAAAGAAATTGTTGTAATACATACACCCATGGATCATGGCTGGGGGTTTTCATATCATTCATATAAATATGCAATTATGGAAGTTGTAATTTCTCATTTTTTAAGTGAACTTGGTGTTCCAATATAATTAGTTTAACAGACAAAATCTCAATAATCAGAAAATAGAACATAAATGAAGATAGCTGAAAAAACATTGCTCTAGTAAAAAATAATCAATCAAAAGAAGCATAAAAAATTAACTTGTAAAAATGTGTGCCATGACAACGGATAAGTTAGCTGTAGGTAAAATGATCATTGTTTTGCTGAAGATCGAGTATTATAACATTTGCTGTTCTTTTAACCATAAATGAATTTTTCTGCCTGCCTGATTTTGTAATCAGAATCTGCCAGAGTGCTATTTACATGTACCATTATTTGCAAAAGCAGAAACACATTCAGGGCATCAAAGTTGATAATACATAAAGTAAAGGCACTTGCTGCTTTCTGGAAACTTTGTTATTAAAGTGAAATACTGACTAAGATGAATTATGCTACTCAAAAGTTAGGTTAGTCCATGCACAATTGGGCAACTTTCAATTATAGAATTCTTGAAGCTTCCCTTGAATAGGACTAGTTATTAACATTGACCTCACACTGAAATATAACCACATTTTTAATCTTAAAGTACTCATGGTGTGTAAAGCACCACTGCTGTTAGAGCTTTCCTGGTTTCTATTGCTCAGCCTCACTTTGTCAGCACTATGAGAAATCTAGTCTTTGTGAATGCTCAGCTTATGGTATTAGGAGACTATAAAAGAAATGCTGGCTATTTACAGGGGTAGTGCATATTTAATTTAGTCTCCATCATTATCATACCTGTGCTTCCAAAATGCAAACTTCTTTTATTAGAATGAAGCATGTCATTATTATTTTGTGCAAAAAAACCTCATTTCTTCCTAGGAGAAGGGGGTGAGAAAAGGTCTAAATGATTCTAATGGAGATTTAGGGAAGCAATTGAAAATAGAAGAACTAGTTTTGAACTGCTTCTCTGACTCAAAAATTGATCATCTATCACTTCAATAACAAGAATTCATTAGGGTTACTGTGAGTTAAAATGTGATGTAAAACTACTATTGCTCAAATGGGTAATATCTGTTCTTTGTTTTCATTTGTTCGAAAATAAAGGGAAGTAGATAATTTGCCTGTCATGTAGAGTAAAGCTCTAGCAAAATTAAACAAGATAAACGTGCTTTTAGATTTTGCTGGTTTCTTGGTTCTAATCACAAGAAAATGTTCTGTTGAAGCTTTAGAAATGAAAGTATTTTTAAATCTGAAGGACTCAAAGAGTGGTCATTATAAGCCTGGATCTCTAAGGTGAACATCAGGTTGAACATTAGAAAGATAACAGGATCCAGCGTTCTTCCTCTTCTTCTTATTATTAGAATGTGATTCAAAGAATAGATGAAATAAGGGGAAAACACTTCAGATGGAAATGTACATACATACTACAAGGGGCTAGACTGCTGCAAAATTGACCTAAGTCTTTTACATTGAAGAAAGTTTGAAAAAGTAAGTTTTTTAGAAATCAAACACAGTTTGAAAATCAGAAATCACTGATCAATGCTGAATCCAGAAGAGTAGAAACTGGGGAGAAAGAACTTTCCCTATTAACACTCCCATACTTTATGAGGGAGAGTATGTGCTGATACTAGATTACTGATCCTAGTTCTTTTGTATGCAATTTTATATTCTTTTCAATTTCCATGGCAAATTCTTTTTTTTTATTTTTTAGCTTTTTAAAAAAATTATGTTATGTTAATCACCATACATTACATCATTGATTTTTGATGTAGTGTTCCATGATTGTCCATCAAAATCCTAAAGAAGAACACAGGAAGCAACCTCTTCGACCTCAGCCACGGCAACTTCTTCCTAGAAACATCGCCAAAGGCAAGGGAAGCAAGGGCAAAAATGAACTACTGGGTCTTCATCAAGATAAAAAGCTTTTGCACAGCAAAAGAAACAGTCAACAAAACCAAAAGACAACTGACAGAATGGGAGAAGATACTTGCAAATGACATATCAGATAAAGGGCTAGTATCCAAAATCTATAAAGAACTTATCAGACTCAACACCCAAAGAACAAATGATCCAATCAAGAAATGGGCAGAAGACACGAACAGACATTTTTCCAAAGAAGACATCCAAATGGCCAACAGACACATGAAAAAGTGCTCAACATCGCTCGGCATCAGGGAAATCCAAATCAAAACCTCAATGGGATACCACCTCACACCAGTCAGAATGGCTAAAATTAACAAGTCAGGAAACGACAGATGTTGGTGGGGGTGCGGAGAAAGGGGAACCCTCCTACGCTGTTGGTGGGAATGCAAGCTGGTGCAACCATTCTGGAAAACAGTATGGAGGTTCCTCAAACAGTTGAAAACAGAGCTACCATACGACCCAGCAATTGCACTACTGGGTATTTACCCCAAAGATACAAATGTAGTGATCCGAAGGGGTACGTGCACCCCGATGTTTATCCAGCAATGTTCATGTGCAAATTTCTTGAGATCAGTAGTCCAACGTAAACATTAAAAAAATTGGAAAGATTATCATGCTAAAGAAGCTAAGGATAATAAGTGGCCCTTTTATCCCACGAAGTTATAGTTATATTTTTTTGAAGAAAGGAACATTATTAGGCTGTGCTTGCTTCATGAAAATCTCCCTTAAGACCACACTTTTGCTCTGATTCTAATACTCATAAAGCTTCTGATTTTCACTTATTTTCCACAAGTAGTGTCACGCTAGGAAATAAAACAGCATAGGAAAAATGACCATTTCCCGGAGTCTAGTATATCTTTCATTATAAATTGTCATTTTTGTCATTTTTGGTATATAAAAAGTTGTCATTTTTGATATATAAATAAGTCTTTGTGGAATTTGAGGAAAAGCATAGCCTGAGTCACCTGGGCTGCAAGCATAATAGACAAATAAGAACTTAGACTAAAATTGAATGTACCAGAGTCTGAACAGCCCACAAAAAAAAACATTTAACATTAAGAGCATCACATGATTTGGAACTAAAGATAAGTTGTGGAATACATTTGATAGATGCTAAGGTTGTTAAAATGTCAGCATGTAGAACTAAGTACTCACCACAATATAGAGCACAAATAAATTTGTTTTTGCTCTTTGTTTTGTTTGGTTAAGGCATTTTTAGAAAATTTGGCTTACAGTTTTAGAGATCATACTATAGGAGAGAATAATCAAATCATTTTCTCAGATAGGACCCAAAGTTAGTGAAATTTTTAAGCTGTGTGTATTTATTTGAAAAAAATAAGAATGCTCGTGCACTGTTGGTGGGAATGGAACCTGGTGCAGCCATTCTGGAAAACAATATAGAGGTTCCTTGAAAAGTTAAAAATAAAACTACCCTATGTCCCAGCAAGGCACTACTGGGTATTTACCGCAAAGAATACAGAAACACTAATTCAGAGGGATACATGCACCCCTATGTTTATAGCAGCATTATTTACAATGGCCAAGATATGGAAGAAGTCCAAGTGTCCATTGATTGATGAATGGATAAAGATGTGATATATATATATTACATTGTGTTTATGTATATATACACACACATATATATATCAATCACATTATATCTATCTCTCTCTATATATATATAATGGACTATTAGACATAAAAAAGAATGAAATCTTGGATGGAGATAGAGAGTATAATGCTAAGTGAAGTAAGTCAGAGAAAGACAAATACCATATGATTTCATTCATATGTGGAATTTAAGAAACAAAACAAATGAGCAAAGGGGAAAAAAGAGAGAGGAATCAAGAAACAGACTCTTTAAATTATAGAAAACAAACTGATGGTAATCAGAGGGGAGGGGTGTAGGGGAGATGGGTGAAACAGGTGATGGGGATTAGGGAGTGCCCTTGTGGTGATGAGCACTGGGTGATGTATGGACGTGTTGAATCACTATGTTGTACACTTGAAACTAATATAATGCTGTATGTTAACTAACTGGAATTAAAATAAAACCTTTATTAAAAGCCAAAAATTAAGAAAGAAAGAAAAGAAAAAAGTAATACATAATGTCTATACTAGTCTATATTTATTGATCTACTTTGAAATTTACGGATTTCTTTTTTTCTTTTCATCTCCTTTCTGCTGTTAAACACAACCAGTGAATTTCTTATTTCAGAGGTTGCAATCTTCAGTTCTGGAATTTCCACCCAATTCCTTTGTATACTTTCTATTTCTCTGCTGAGATTTCCCATCTATTTATTCATCAGAGCCATAATTTCATTTATATTGTGCAGTTTAGTAATTAAAAGATGCTTAAGTTTTTGTCTACTAATTCCAACATTTGGATCATCTTAGTATTGGTTTCCATTTATTGCATTCTCCTTTGAGAATGAGTAACATTTTCCTGGATTATATAATGAACAGGGTTACCGTGATGTTGCAGAGGCCCAGAATGCTGTTGTAATCCTCTGAAGAGTCTTGATTTTAGTTTTATTGACCAGTTAATGTGGTTGGATTTAAACTGCAAATACTGACTTTTGGGAGGCAGCTCAATATCAAAATTCAGGTCTTTTACCCTTAACTGGATGCCTTAATTTTAGATCATGCATAGTCTCATAGTCAGCCAAATATTCTGGCAAATTTTATATACAAAACGTTGGACTTTTCCCTCTTACCTTCTGCTTTCTGGGATTCCTACACCCCACTTTCCAGGGACTGTGGTCAGCATGAACTCTGTCCTCTGGTTCTTAAGGGCAGAAGGACTGAGGATTTACTATCAAAGTTTCAGGTGCTTTGCATGATGCCACCTGCTCCCCTCCCTCAGACTCTAATTCTAACTTTCATAAACTAAAATCTTTATTGACAAGTCCACATAGAGCCTATCACCACAACGAATGAGTTAGTTTTAAATATTGAACTTGTAGGAACCATGTTATTTTTAGAGTGATAGTAGTTTATGTAAAAATGCAACTACAACTCTTATAGTTAGTTCTCTAAACTCATAAAAGTCCTTTAAAAAGTTGGTTTAATGTGTATGGTTAATTTAGAGGAAATAGCCCATAGAACCAATTGCTAATAGTGAAATCTTGGCCAGTGATCTCTCCTGAGCAGCTGTATTTCCAAAAGATGACTAAAGCAGAAGACGACAGGGATAGAGAAACACAGGACATTTCTTCTAGCTCTCTGTTCTGAAAGCAGGTTTGTCAAACTGAATTTGAATATGACATATCTCCCTGAGGTATAGCTATTTGCCATCATCGTACTTGAAAAAGCCTAGTGACAACACTGATCTAGATGTTGAGCAAGTTAGGGGGCCTCTCTGACCCTCAGTTGTCTCAGGAGCAAAGTGGAGTCCTAACCCATATCAGGCAGCATTTTTAAATAATTGGAGATAACAGACAGTGACTATTAGAATGCTTGGCACACGGTAGCCGCTCTACTTCCTTGTTTGTGTACATATCTCACTGCTCCCTCTGGATAGGGATTAATTATAATGAATAATTTAGGTACTAAATAATGATTTACTGAATAAATGAATAAAAGGAATTCAGATTGTATTTTATGCTCCACATCCCACATCTTCAGACGTGAAAAAATATTCGCTAAAAGTAGCCCTTCTCGGTCATAAATCATAATTTTAGACGTATGTCCAAAATGTATGATCTTAGCAGTTTTCTTTTAGTATCATGTTGTAGCTCTACTTATTCTGCTTTCTTCTTTAAATTCCATCCGTGATCAATGTGGTTTATAAATTAGCATCTCAGGGGCGCTTGGGTGGCTCAGTCGGTTAAGCGTCTGCCTTCGGCTCAGGTCATTGTCCCAGCGTCCTGGGATTGAATCGTGCATCAGCTCCCTGCTCAGCGGGGAGTCTGCTTCTCCCTCTCCTTCTGTTCCTCGTCCCTGCTCTCTCTCTCTCTCAAATAAATAAAAATCTTTAAAATAAATAAATAAATAAATTAGCATCTCAACTAATAGAAATTAACACTAAATTTAGTTATGATTATTTGTAATTCTAAGGACAAGAGAAGTAATTCTTAAATATAGCAGCAGATTTTCTCAAATGGGTTAAGTTCCCTCAACTAGGTATTATTTTCTAATGTAACATTTGCCTTTTTTCTGTATGTATGAGTGATTGTGTCTTTTCACCAATATACCAGCATCAAAAATTGATTTCATGATGATATTTAACTTTATTGTTGATTTTTATAAAGGTGAATGTTGAGGTCACTTTATAGATAACTCTGATTAACTGACACATTCTTTACCACTTTCCAAAGCACTTTCTTAATGTACTCATTATTTTCCTTGGTGTTCAGAAACATCTTATAGAAACCAGAGGCATGTTTTCCTACTGCTAACCATGAATAGTACTATGTAATTATCTCAAAGACAGACATTTTATAAATATGTTTAATTGAGCCTCTTCTACTTGAACCATTTATTTTATAATCTGTTATACTTCCTGGAAAGTTCAGTTTCCAAAACACGAACCTGGGATTGATTATAAGAATGTTTGACATTTTGCCTCCTTTTGCTAAGGTTTCAAGAAATTGGTCTATTTGATTCCAAAGTACATAGTCATGAAACTTAAAATGTCTCTGGACATTGGGCTTTTTTTTTTCTGTGAAAATGTGTGGTATATGTGGGAAGACATGTCCTGCCTCATCAGTCAACATTATTTTAGACAGAGTACTTGCTTCTTCTTGGGTGACATATATGCCAATTATCCAGAGGAATCCAATTCTGTTCCAAGCTGCTTCCAGTTCTTATTTATAGGCCTGATTATCTGACAGACCATTCATAAATATGTAGCTAGTAGGCTAGAAATGTCACTCTTACCTCTACAAGACAAACAATTTTGATAAACACTGCATCTAAACTTCAGAAGTAATCCAAAGGAACACAAATGGCCTTGATATTTTTTAAAAATTGTATTTTTCTGATCCAAATACTTTTGAAATATAAACACTCACATGAGAATAGTAGTAACTGAAGCCAGTTTATGGCCCTAATATTGTACATTGGGTTCATCTTTGAAAAAGCTCACATCCCGTAGTAATAACTATTTGCACTCAGAATAGATCTTTCATCTTAGGTTGTCAAACTACAATCATCAGTCTGAATGGTGAGGGAGATAAGTATTGTATTCACTTCTTAAGTGTTTATCCTAAAGCCACTACAAATGCCAAGACAACCAATTGAAAAGATAAGAGGATTCAGTTAAAATGGATGCCTGTTTGCCACCCAGCAAATTTAGACAATTTTACTTCCCTGTTCCAGTATCATAGATTTGACTGAACTGACTTTAGATTTGAGGTTTAGATTTTAATCTGTGACCATACACTCATGACAATGTGGTTCTGAGAACTGTGCTAAACTGTCTTAAAGCCAACAGCATGTAACAAAAACCTATGTAGAGGTGGGGCAAACTGGCCATTTTGCTCACTCGGTTGTATGTCAGTATAAGACTGGTAATTTGGCTCAATATACGATCAGAAGATCCTTAGAATATTTCTACTATTGTTTGTAGAGACACAGTTTTGATATTTAAATGGTTGTAGGATATTACAGTGTATCATTTCAATATGTTAATTGTGAGGAAGTATTGTCTTTCATTTTCTCTTTTTATTATTTTTATTTTTAAAGATTTTATTTATTTATTTGAGAGCAAGAGCACAAGCAAGGGGAACAGCAGAGGGAGAGGGAGAGAGCTGAGCAGGGAGCCCAACTCAGGGCTTGACTCCAGGACCTGCGCTGAAGTAAGGACTCTTAACCGACTGAGCCACCCAGGTGCCACTTATTTTCTCTTTTTAAATTTTGCTGAAATTTATACAGTGTTTATTTAAATCCGCACCATGCACAATTTGAAACCCTGCAAAAATTAACTTAATTCTCACAAACAACAAATTAAATAGATGCTATGATTTTCTCCATTTTACAGATGAGAAAACTGAGGCACAGAGTGGCTAAGTAATTTGCACAACGCCACACTTCTAACTGCTGAAACCACTATTCTAACTTAGAGAATTTGACTCCAGGTTTACTAAGGATGATTTTGATCATGAAGCATCAATAAACAAACATGTTGTATGAAATCAGCCAGTCACAGAAGGACAAATACTGCATGATTGCATTTATCTGAGGAATCTAAAATAGTCAACTCATAGAAACAGTAGAATGGTGGTTATGAGGGTTAGAGAGAGGAGGAGATGGAGTTGCTGTTCAAAGGGTTTAAAGTTTCAGTGGCACAAGATAAATAAATTCTAGAGATCTGCCATACAACACTGTGCCTATTGTTAAAGTACTGTATTTTGCACTTAAAAATTTGCTCAGAGGGTAGATCTCAGGCTAAGTGGTCTTACCACATTAAGAAAAATAAATATAGTAAAGTCCATTATTATCCTAAAAGCAAAATGCTTTCAATTTATTTTTAAATTCTTATATGTAGGTAGAAAAGTTACATTAAATGTATTATTTGGCTATTAATTTTCTGAAAAATTAAAAGCAATCCATTTGAATAAATGTGCATATTTTAATAATTTTATTTGTTTAGAAATTATTCTATTTCTACTTCTAAAAGTTAGAACCCCAAAAGTTCATTCTGGATTTAAAAAAATGTATAAAACCATGTAGATTAGATATTATGTTACCTAAAAAAATACATTTAGTCTAGCTCTAAGTTTTAACATAGTTAAGAAAAAAATAAATGGATTAGAAGAAAAGATTATGGGCAAAATCGGAGGACTAGAATATCTTGTTATCTTGTATTTGTCAAATTCTTTTTATGTACATTTTGATTTAATCTTTAATCCACCCTTTCAGAAAAATATAGCATCCCCAGTTTACAAAATAGCAGCATGAGCCTCGAGGAAATTAAGTGTATCATCCAAGTTCCCAGGGCGAGGAAGTGATAATTTCCAGAATTTGAGTCTTCTTGAGAAAGCCCACTATTGTTCCATCCCACATCACCTCCAATGTAAAGGCAACATATATGTAACTTCATTACTAGAGATGAACTCTTTTCAGGAATTAGATTTACCATGGTATTTATCTCATGAATGTTTGTGTAGGTCGTGATGGTTATGTGGACACTGCCTTAATCTTTTTTAAAACCTATTACATGGCAATTGAAATAGATGATTCTTGCGTCTAACCCATATAAATGGAGGTACATTGAATTATTAAGTCCAGATACATCTGCCAGAGGGTGAATGTAGGAGAAAGGAATGTGGGGGCACTATAAAGAGTAAAATTCCTATGGAATGATCAAAGAAGCATTGAGGATAAGGTACCATTGATCTGGCTGTTGAAGGACGGGTGAGGTATCAGTTACTAGATAGCTAGAGAAAAACACTCAAAGCCTAAGAAAAGGAATAAACGAATCTGAAAAGATAAGAAAATGCAAGTACAATACAGAAATGTCAAAGCTTATTACCACTTTTGAACATATTTTATATATCAATTACTTATTTTTTTTTAAGATTTATTTATTTGAGAGAAAGAGCATGAGCAGGAGGGGCAGAGGGTGAGGGAGAGACAATCCCAAGCAGACTGTGCTGAACGCTGAGTGCGGAACCCCATGTGGGGCTTCATCTCACAACACCAAGATCAGGACCTGAGCCGAAACTGAGTGGGATGCTTAACCAACTTCGCCACACAGACACCCTTACATATCAATGACTTATTTTAATATGATTTTTAATTCTTACAAGTTCCCTGAATGCTAAATATCATTATCACCATTTTATAGAAGAGGAAAATGAGACTCAAAAATATTAGTAAATGAATCCAGGAAGCAAATAATGAACTATTAGGACGTGAAAGTACAGCTGTTTGGAGATCAAGAACGGATTGTGGAAGATAATTCTAATAACCACCATTTATATGTTGCTCACTGTATTCTAATCATGGTTGATACAATTTCTTATTTAAGCCATTTCCCCTCAGGATTATTATTATCACCATTGATGTACACATTAAAAAAAAAAGCCCCGAGTATCAGAGAAATTAAGTAAATTTTTTATGTCATAAAGCGACTGGTATGAACCTCTTGACGTTGTAGACATTTTTGTGCAGATTTGCTTATCTGCATTTTCTAGGGAAAGGGAAGGTAGTTTGCATCAACTTCTCGAAGGAGTTCATGGTGTAAAAAGAAGTTAAGAACCACTGTGTTGGTTCAAGGCAAAGGCATGATAGGCTGGCAGGTGTGCAGTCCACAGAGAAAAACTTCTGTGTGACATAGCCATCTGCTAGAGTCTGGAGATTGTCTATGCAGAGGAGCATTGAATAAATACATAAATGTTTTGAAGGTAATGAGAGGAAAGCTTCTCACCATTGGAGAAGGGGAGTACAAATATGAAATGCTCAAAGTTTGAATGAACCCTATGTTTTGGAGTGGAATTCATGGTATTGGTATAAACTCATGGCTGTCAAGATGTAACATCTTGATAGATACATGTGTGTATAAATATGTGTGTATTTTTGGCTCTGCCCACCCCAGTAACTATGAGCAAACCTCAGGAAAAGACTAAGAAACTTGGCTACAGTCTCAGCCAGTATAGGGCAAGGTCAGGATTTGAACTCAGGCAGTTGGATTCCATGTATTGCCCTCCTTTATCACAATGTTATAGAAGTTAAGAGAGTAATAGTCAGGGAGTGGAATGTCAGAAATCAGTTGTGTCTACCAAAACAATATATATTTTCTGAAGTTGTCAATAGAACCGTCCCATTATAATGTTAAATCTTTGGATTCTTTGCAGTATTATCCAAAACCTATCACTTACAAATATTTTCTTAGGTTAGTCTCTCTCTATTGCCATTACTCTTTGAAAACATAAAAATGCCTATTTTTTGTAATTTAAACTAATTCAGATCGGTATTTTCATTCATGGATCTAATGGTAAAAACTAAGTAATTGTTAAATGTAGAGAAAACTTAAAAAAAATCCAGATAGTCTGGTCCCTGCTTTACATAAATTTTCTCAATTAACCATCTGAAATCGGGTCTGTAACTATCACTATTTTATTGATCATGAATCTCAGACTTAAGAGAGGGGTTAAATAAGTTTTCTCCAATAATTTATGTTAGAGGGCTTTATACTTTGCAACTGATTATTGTAGGCTCATAATGCATTCATTGCAGGATCACGGATGTGTGGTACTAGGACTCAAATGTCCTGGATATCTATGAAGAAGAGAGCTGAAAGATATCACTGTTTCTCAAAAACAAAGCCTTTTGTGGAAAGTAACTGCATGACCCCATCTCTGTAGTCTGCTTCACCTTGGATAGAGGGAATTTTGTGATATTTTAGAAAACTGTTTTAAGGAACTTAAGGGTAGTTCAACATGAAAGCACATATCAACTATTGTTACCAGACTTATTTTTTTAGACATTGTGTGGCACTGTTAAAAAAAAAAAAGAGGTATTTTCTCATGTAGAGATGGGCCTCGAGCTCATGAGCTCCACCCATCTGTCACTGACATAGGGACCTGCTCGATTGACAGAAATGTTAGTGAACTAAAAACAAGGCTTAGAGGGGCTTTCAAGAGATCAAGCAGCACTGAACTCACGGAGGAAGGTGTAAAAGTATAAGCCCCAAATGACTCAGCTGAAATCCCTGTAGAGATTTGAACCGACTGCAGTTACAAATACAGAGCAGAGCCAGCAGAGAAAGGCATGGATGACAGTCAAATGGTGGCACAAAAAGCAAGCAGAGTCAAATTTGAGATCACAACTGGATCATTCAATTGGTGGGGAGGGTAAAAAGAGTTTCTCAAGTTTGATCAAACTGGGGCGTAAGAAGACACATATCTCTAGGGAGATATGATATGGGGCAACCAGGTGAGACTGTAGTTTTCTTCATAATACATTTACTTTATGTAAATGATGAAGTTATTTTTCATTTTATTTCATGAGTTTCATGAGGATGGGTAGGTGGAAGAGTTGAGGGCCTATGTGTGGGCATAAAATGAGACAAATTTGTGAATCGATGTCATCAAAGCTGGGCTATGCCAGGAAGAGTCTGGGTTAAAAAGCACGCTAGTTCAGAATTGATTAGTATTTGGAAAAAATATTAAACCACTTTGCAATTTTGATAGCTAGGGATGCTTATAGACAAAAACGTGGGATTTTTTAAAAGTTGCTTTCCTACCCTCCCTACTTCCTAAGGCTTTTTTGTTGTTATTTTCTACCCCAATTTTTCCTGGCAGAGGACTCTAATGCTATCTGACCTCCCCATTATGGCTCCCTATCCTGGGCCATATCATGCTAGACACTCTTTCCTTCAGCTTCCTCTGCTTCCCCTGAAAAGGACTTACACTTCAAACCCAACCAGATCTGCTTACACACCCATGTTATGCTATTGACTTATTCTTATGATTTGAGCAGGTAACAATGTCTCTGGGCTTCATTTTATCTCAGAGATAAAAAAAAAAAAAGTAATTCCAACCTTTGAAGTTTATTTTGAGAACTAATTAGAATATAGACCAAAAGCTTAGCACAATCTATGGAACATATTAGGGTGTCAGTTAATATTAAACAATGATGATCTGCCCACAATCCTGCTGCCTTTATGTTAGAAGGAACATAAACTGAGTGTAAAAATTTATACTGAACTGTTAATGATTCATTTCCATGGACATTTGCACTTAAAACATGAAATGTTTAATCTAATGAAGTTACTGATATATTAAGTATTTTTAAAGACATTTAGAAGGAATGTTTTAATGTTCTGGACAAAACTTACATAACACTATGTAGTTCCAACTACTTTTAATATAGATAAATTATAAGCATTCCATATACATATATGCAGTGGTAAATCTGGCTCCGGCTAGCGTTCTCTCTCTTTCTCTGTCAGAAACAAGTATAAAATACTCTGTTGGAAAGTATTTTAAGATTAAATGTGTAGATACATTAAATTCATGTATATGGAAACCCTAGTTAATAAACCCTCTCCATATATCCACATCCTCGAAAACATAAAACTGTAAAGCAAAATTGTGTGGTATGTTCTTCACCAAAATCTTAAAAGATGCCTTTACTTCAGTCAGGTTGATATAAATTTCAATAACAGAACTAAAATAGCAGGGTAACATTTCCAAGAGGCTGGAAGGATGTGGAATCAATGGAAAATTGGGATTTTATATAAAAAAAGAAACTACAGAGGTTGATTAAAAATCTATTTGTTAATAATCCATAGTGAATGGATATATATCACTAAAATGGAAAAGATGAACAATCATGTTCACACTGTCATCATTTCTTCTTCCTCCCTTCCTTCCTTCCTTCCTTCCTTCCTTCCTTCCTTCCTTCCTTCCTTCCTCCCTCCCTCCCTCCCTCCCTCCCTCCCTTCCTTCCTTCCTTCCTTCCTTCCTTCCTTCCTTCCTTCTCCCTCTTTCCTCTTCCTTCCCCCTCCCTTCCTTCTTTTCTTCCTTTTTTCCTTTTTCCCCCTTATTTCTTTATTGTTGCTGTTTATTTTTTGATATGTATTACACTCTATGCATGTAATTTACAAATTAATAGTAGCAGAAAAGCAATGATGTTCTTAACATCTTTCCTACCTGGGTTAAGACATTGATCATTGTAGTATCTCAGGAACACTCTTGTGTCCTTGTCCAAAATACTCCGTTCTTTCTCCTTCTCTCCTTGGTAGTGTTTCTACCTCTGTGCTTATCCTTAAATAATACAGTGTTTAATTTAGAAAAATCCGTAGCAAAGACAAACCTGGTAGCAAAAGGGAATGATAATATCACCACTGTTAGAAGAAGGATCCGAGAGAAGATAAGCTGAACAGAGCCTCTAGATCATAGTTTGACTTTAACTGCTTTGAGAGTTTAACAAAACTCTTAACTCTCGGTCAGTGGGGAAGTCAGTGAGTAAGGACATGAAACAGTCCTAAGAAACAAGACTGGGCAAAATTGGGTCATCAGACAGACCTAGACTGTGGCTGAAAGTCCAGAAGTGGTATGGAGTCTCTGGCTTCTAAGCTCCATGGCCTACCTCCTGCTCTTACATAAAGATCAAAATGACTACTTCCTTTGAGGTAGAAATGAGAGTCATCAGCTGATCCAGGAAGCAGAACATTAAAAAAAAAAAAAAAAAAGAAGAAGAAGAAGAAGGACTTCAACACCGGGTCAAATTAATGCAAGTGTAGATACGAATCTGAGTGAAGTTCTCTGAGGCATTCTGTTCTGAGGCTAAAGAGATGGCACATACAGTGGCAATGGGGGTCTTGGGGATAAAAGCCCTCCTCAGATCTGGTTCTTGAGGCACAGTCTCTAATCTGGACCCATCATCTTATGTATCATGGATGTGCACCTGCCAGTTTGGGACTCTCCCTTCCCCATCCTCTTGGTCAATCCATTGCTACATCCTTTTTTGTCGACTTTCTCTCTGTAGCTCATGTCTTCCTCTGTCTTGGTTTGTGTTCTAGTTCTGGTGTAATACAGCCTCAGTGGCTTTTAAAGAAAAGGTACATGGGAGATAAAGTTTTCAGGACTGTGCATGTTTCAAAGTATTATTTGACTATTGCATTTTGGGTATAGAATTTTCTTCATAATTTCAAGTTCCACTGTCTTTTTGATTCTGATGAAGTTTTGAATACTCACAATATATAGGTCTGTTTCCAACCATTGTGCTAGGGATTCAATCTGGCAACTGACGTTCCATCAGTTCTGCACAAGTTTCTCTGATAGAGTCATCCCTTTGGTTTTCTCTTTCTGTCCTTCTAGAACTTTTCACAGTGTTCCACTTGTCTCTCTTTTTCTTCTACCTCTCTGATTTTTTTGCTTTTCTTTCCGGGAGATTTCCTCAGTTGTAACTTCCTAATCTCCTAGCAGGATTTTTAATTCTACTATGATATTTTTAAGTGGAAAAAGGTTTTTCTTATTCTCTTAATGTTTCTTTCTTTATACCACTCAGTCCTGTACCATGCATAAAGTATCATCTCTTATCTCACTGATAGTGTGCTAGTTATAGTGTTCTTTCTTTTGGAGAGAATGCTTTTTCTCTCTAGGATGCATTATGGTTTTTGTTTGGGATAATTCACATGATATAGGTTTTCTTAAGGTATTTGATCACACTTTGTTGTCTTTTCATGTTTAAGAGTATGCAAGGAACTGACTGGATATGTCATGTGACATATGTGTGGTGGGGGCTGTTTGCAACATGATTTTATATAATATTCTGAATAAGTTTTTTTTTTGAGGTAATAACCAATGTCAATATAATCAATTTAATTTTGGCCTGGTTATATTTCCCAAGAAAATGTTTTTCAGTATATGCCTGGATGATTCTACATACAGGATTCTGACAAACTAATAGGAGAGTAAGGCTGGAGCTCTAGGCATTCAATATTCAATATGATCACCAACTTCCCTGTTCTTCCTCCAGTACTGATACCCTGTGTATGTATGACAGTCCCAAATTCAGAGCACTCTGCTTTATTCTCTACTTTAGCCTCGGGCGGATGTAATTTGTGGCCTATTCTCTATCTTGGAAGGGTCAAGACCCAGCTTGCCATCTTTCTCGCTACCCTTCTTGGCTCTTGCTGGTTCTATGGACCCTCTGAGGTTGGGTTGTAATCTCAGATGGGAAATACTTTACCTTCATGGTAGTGACCTTGCTAGAGTCAGCTGCCCAGCCAATACCTCAGCTCATTCCATACCATGCTTTCAGTGTATGTGACCCCCCCCCACACACATAAGGTGCCATCCATATCTGGGACTAAAATCATCTTCAGAGAATAAACTAAACTCAGTCCTCCTTCTGGCTACCATACTGTATTGTCAAGGTTACTCTTGAAGTGGCAGCCTGCAGATTCAGATTGGTGTGGGAGCAGCCTCTGAAGCAATTCCCCAGAGTCTTCAGTGGGAAGTCACTTATTTAACACACCTTCCTGCTCCAGGAGTCAGGCCCAGAAAATGGAGACATGTAGACACAAATGTATTTGACAAACACTAACAAGGCATTTACTGTGTACCAGCCATGGTTTTAAGTGCTTTTGTTTAGATTGTTTTAGCATTTAATCTTGGCGACAACCTTATGAGAAGATGACTTTAAAAAGGTAGTTATTATCATCAATCATCATCATCATCACTGGATAATAATAATAAGGCTGATAATGAGGAAAATGAGTGTCAGAATAATTTGCCTAAGGTCATGGGCCAAAGTATTGGGACTTGGATTTGATGCTCATTGAAGCCACTAGGCGCTGCTGCCTCCAGGTAGACTCCTTTTTGTTTCCATTCCTCTCACAATCCCTCTGTCCTCTTTCTGCCAAGAGACCCATTAACCTGCCTTATAGAAGTGATCTCGCCATTCAGGCCAAGTGTTTGTTTTCCAAAACAAGAGCTAATGCACTAAGAAATCCTTTCTCTTACAAAAGCCAGGGTCTTATGACTCATCTTGCTAAAAAAGTCCAGAAATAATATCTTTCCTGCTACCCTAAAGCTACCCCAAAGCTGACCAAAGACTTGTTTTTAGTAAGACTTGCCCTCATCTTCCCTTAGAGAAAGCTGTAGGAAAGGAGGACTTTGAAAGAGATCAAGCCCAGCAGTTACATATCTGCAAATCATTATTCTTGTTATATTAGAAAGATTACAACATGACCCCGGATGGTGCAGCATCACAAAAACCGTAAGAAGGTGTTTAAGCTGGAGAGAGTGATTAAGTTTTAAGTAGAGGTCAGGGAAAAAGCAGATTGATATAATTTATTTCTTTTATAGGGTAAGAGGTGACCTCAGAGAAGCACATTGCCAAGGAATGAGAACAAAGGCTCCGATGGGGATGAGTTACTAGGGGAGAGAGAAGGCAGGCGTGCCTGGCACATTCCAGATGTTTAACACTGAAAGGGAAGATAAACTCACACTTAGAAAATCAGGTGCTCAACACTGGCTCTATACGTTTGGTGTATATTTCTGACAAAGAAAATTTTTTTTTTTAGTCTGAGAAACACAATTACTGAGAAAAATTAAATAACATCTGCTTGCAAATGCTCAGCAGCTGCAAACCTACTTCTTCCAGTTCCATGGTTCTGTAATTATTTCCCTCAAGTTTTCTTCACATTCTTTTCTCTTTTAAACACCGGGATGTTTAAAAGGGGCATGTTGATTTAACTGGTCACGTCAAGAATGGAAGGAGGGAAAGGTCAGAAATTTCTATTGGCTTTACAATGCAATGCCAGTTTGCCCAGATTTTCCTTGCTGCTTAATGAAGTACCCATTTAGAAGGCTAATGAGCACATTTATAATTTGTGCTTGACATTACTATGTTCAACTTGACTATTTAATTACCAAATTAATTTTATGGTTATAACCATAGTATTGTGCAATGTTTATGATGTAAACATTTGGGGACTTTTAAGTATAAAAATACTTAATATCCCTAAACTGTCCCAGTGTGTAAGTGGCTATCAAATTTAAAAGGTCTAAGAAACATGCGAACAGCTATAAAATAAATATATACCCTTGATATAGGACTACAATTTGTACAGCACAATTGCTTTTCTAATATCATTCACCCTTGGATCTCAGTTGTGCTTCACATGTCTGATGTACTTGAAAAATCAGTCTTGTCTCTACAACAGCTGGCCCAGCCATGAGGTGATAATAGTACCATTTCATGACAATTATGGTGAGGACAGCTTTAATGAAAGGTTGTTGCCTAAAGTTAGTAAATCCCCCAAAGTCTTATTAACAGTCAGAATTTACCATGCTATTATTAAAGAAACAAACAAACAAAAAAACACACATGAAAGGACCAAAAAATAAAACAAAGCACAAATCTACTTTGCTGAGTATTCAGTGGACAAATCTATCTAATTATGTCAAGGCAATGATGAAGCCGAAGTTTTCCTCTTGATAAAAAAGCAGAAGTTACTTTCTTTAAAAGGTTTGAGTTTTGTGAACCAGCTTTCCGTTATTTGTTGGGGGAAAGACAGGGTACCAAGTACCATTCTGTTGGTTTACCCATTGGAATACAAGTAAGCCTGGAAGCAACCGAGGACGATATTCCATTCAGTATATGCTCTGTCTTCATAAACCATATACATTTTCTGGTGGAGATCCCAGGACCAAGAAAGAAACCAGGTGAAAGGTGTGGGCTGCCACTGTTACCAGAAAACTGAGCGCAGAGCGCTTAGGAAGCCCCACTGTGGCCCAACCCTGTTCTTCTTTGGGTCATGAAATCCTCATTCTAGGGCCACACAGCAAGCTAGCAGCAGAGCTGGGCTTTTAGAACTGCTTTTATTGCTGTTTGAAGTTTTGGTCTTTTATCTTCTGCACTTGTTCTGTCCAATATGGTAGCCACTAGCCACATGGTTATTTCAATTAAAATTACATAAAATGAAAAGTTTAGTTCCTCAGCCGCACTAGTTCCCTTTCAAGAACTCAATTGCCACATATGATTGGTGGTTACTACACTGCACAGCACAGATACAGATCACTTTCAACATCTGGCAAACTTCTACTGGGTGATGCTGCTTCAAACACTAACATAATATACACATTTCTGATTAATGCAGTAACCTTATTTAGAGAAACCTTTAAAAATGAAGTTTAGTATATTTCATGAAGCCTCTCTAATAGGAGCCCATATGAATATGGCAAAAAATAAAAATACTAAGAAAATGTAATTGGGAAAAGTAGATAAAATAACATTACTTGAATAAAAGTTGGAGTTCTACTGAAGTAATTCTCTGGGGAATTGAACTCTTGGATGTTTGAAACCGCAAAGGAGAAAGCAAATCTTGTTTTACTACCTCTGTGTAATTTTCACTCATTAAAAAAGAAAAATCCCTTTCCAAAAGTCTCTAAGCTTAGGTACAAATGTTGAGTTACAGTGGAGAGTTTTGAACAAATCAAAATTAAAATTTCAAAAATCCAAAAAACAAATCTAAGTATTATCACATTTAGATTCTATATTTGCCTGAGGTAATGGCAAAAAACCAAAGGTAAAATCATTTATAGCAGATGAGTAGGAAATAAAGCCTTTGTTGATTTTTTATTACCTGTTTAGCTTTAGGGACTGGGGAGTAATAAAAACAGCAAATAGTACCTAGGTGGCCTGAATAAGTTAGTGATCCTTCCGGAGGTACAAATTCCCAATGAATGATTAGTTTAAGTCCTAGCAAAACCTAGCTCACCAAATGTGATTTATAGTAATTATCCCAGTTCTTCCCTCTAGGCTTTTCCAGATGATTTGTAATAAAGTCCGACTAAATACTGTTTAAACACATACTGTCTGGAATAACAGTATTTTACATTATAATGCACTAAAACATAAACAAGATACTTCCCTTTGAATATTACATAGTAGAGTTTTTAAATAACGCATATAGTGTGTGGGACAGTGTTGTGCATAATTTTTAGTCAATGAAGAAATAGAAATTTTAAGAAGTGTCTTTTCCAATAATAGGATTGACCTATAGGAGGAATGCAAGTCAGAGGAGCACAAGTTGGGTGTAAAGAAAAGCGAGTAAGTGTCAGAGAGGACATGGCAGTATTATTCTGAATATGGTTGGGCCCCTCTGTGTCAGATGATCCCATAAACCAGTCACCATCCTCTCGTGTGCCCTACGAGAGACTTGGATGTCTTCTGGGTGGGGGGTGGTTACCATAAAAGAATAAGTGAAACTCAAAGAAAGCTATTTGGCTGAATGTCAATTGGATCTCTGTAGCACCAGGAGCCAATTATTATGCTAACATTATTAAAGCAGAAGCTTGTACAAAGATCTACAGAGATGGTACCTGTCGTCCTTGGCTCCGTTATTATCTCCAACCCCAGGATACCAGGGCACCAGGAATCAACAGCCTTAGCAGGCATGTCTCACTGTGTTATCAGTGTCCACATCCTAGGCAAGCATCAGCAGCCTCACTACCACTTAGAGCATGAGCTGGATTAGGAGGCAGCCCCATGGCCCCATGGCAATTCAGCAGAGACTGTAGCTAAGGGGGCTAGATTGCAGTAGACTCTTTAAGAACTCCTTGAATTGTTTGGGGTGAACTCTGAAATTTTTGCCATGGAAAATTTGAAACAACAAATGCAAACACAGAAAAAAATATAATGAACCCCTATCTACCCATCACCCCCTTCAACAATTCATGGCCAGGCATATTTCACTTTTTCCTTCATCTATTCTCTTCCAGCTACTGAGTTGTTTTTAAGTAAATTTTAAGGCATTTCAAGGAAACAGCTTTTCCTCTACCATGAATTGGTGAATTGGGACATAAATAATGTCCTTTGACTGCTCTTATGACCATATTTAGACCTTAAGGACGTCAAGAATTATGCAGGAAAACAGAGAAGCATGTGAAGTGGTTTCATAAAGGTAAGGGCAAGAAGGATAGAAACAGGTAATGCCATGGCTGGCAGGAGGCTGAGGAAGAATTTTAAAGGCTTGCTGTCTCCGCAGAATTGTAGAGGACAAGTAAGAGTCAGTCAATGGAAGAAGGGAAGGCTAGATTTCCAGACAGAGGAAACACTAAATAATGAATCGATGAGTCAAGCACATTTATAGAAGTCTTCTTTTGTATACTGTTTTATATACTAGAATTACAAAAGTGGGGAAGTCCTCATTCCTCAAGGGTCAATAGAGTGAATGTGTGTAAGACGCATGTGAGCATGGGTTTAATCGAAGACGGCACATTCAGGATCCTGCCAGCATTCAGAAATATGATAGAGCAGGTTTCAGTGTGGTGGTGGTGGCAGTTTTAGGAGTTGTAGTCATAGCACTGTAGGATAGGGTTCTGTAAGCCGGAGTAGCTGGAGGACAATGGAGACGCATGTGATGACAATGATGTGTGTTGTTTACCAAAGGAATTATCTAGAATTTGATGTTCCCAGGCCATGAAATATTTTTAAAATTGCCTTCTAATATGAGCATGATCTTTGAAACATTTGGGTGGGTACTTTTTATTATGATAACTGATGTTTATATGAATATAAACAATGATTCTTCCTTTAGAGGAAATACACTCGTTATTACGAACTTGAAAGATTGGGTCAGAAAAGGTTTTCAGATGTCCCAGTTACATTAACAGCTTCTGAATGTTTTAAAGTATTCTCCAAAGAATAATAAAAATAATTGCAAATCCTTTATATCAGATAGAGTTCAGTGTGAGAATACATAAACTACTCTAGATTTTTCAAGTGGAAAGGGATTTAATAAATGGAAGTGGTACTTACCCAAATATATTGGGAAGTTTGGCATAAAGAAGTTGGCAAAAGGGGGGTGGGCACAACTAGATTTCCTTGTCATACTGGAACTGCAGTCTGAAGCTCAGGAATTGGTTAGTGGCATCCAACATCACAGCTACTCCATAGTCCCAAATCCAGTGGAGTCACAGAATGCTGAGCTGAGCTTTCTACTGAACGTTTACCTCCGCTAAGGCCCGTGCTTCAACTGCTACAAGACAAAAAACATCTTCTTGTCTATTCAAAACTCATTCCATTCCATCGCCCTGGACAAAACTCAGTTATTTTCAGAATTCTTGCACCAAGGCAATTTGGAAATATATTTTCCAAGGTTCCGGTCCTTGCAATACAAAGAACAGAGAAATAGAAATGAATTCTGATCACCAGTAGACAATATCCAACATGCTATTTAAAATTAGCAAATTGAATTGTCCCCATGAACGTAATGTTATCATCCAATATGAATGCCAAAATGTGCAGTACTGCGGGGTCTATTTGTGGATCCTTAGTATAATTTTGGGAGGCCAACTAGTTTTCCAAGGAGTCTTTTGTTCCTTTGAGAGTAAAAGGGCCCTCAGAAACCTAGTTCTGAATCCTACATCTGACCACTGCTGCTTAGGTAACATTGCTTCCGTGCCCTTTTAGCAAATAGAGCTATATTGTTACTTTTATCATTATTGTTATTATTATTAACCATGATATTATACTGATATCTCCAATTCAGATTTGACAATACATGTTTCTTCCTCACTTATCCCATTCCACATTTGTGTCTCTTTTCTTTCATAAGGAGAAAGCTGCTTTAGTTTTTTAACTTATTTTTCTTTTATTTATTTTTATAAAATTATACTTTGTTCACCACAAGTATAGCTTATACTCTTTTACTCCCATGGCTTACTCATCCCATAACCGGAGGCCTTCACTCATTTTGCCCAACACCCCACCTCCCTCCCCTCTGGCAACCATCAGTTTATTCTCTGTACTTATAAGTCTAATTCTGCTCGTTGTTTGTGTATTCACATTTTTAGATTCCACTTATGAGTGGAATCATAATAGTATTTGAGAAAGCTGCTTTTAAAACATATATACATATATATGCTTTCTCTTACTGTTCCCATATAATAATTTTGGAACTGTTACACAATACCACCCCACCCCAAAACTACCAAGTCCAAGATGTTCCTTTTTTGGTAATTCTGTTTATCCTTAGAATACTTCAGAGTATTTATTCATGAGTTACTTGGATTTAAGGTTTTTTTTTCCTTCTGTTCTTATAGTCTTATTTTGGCATACAATTAGTTTAATTTCTTTCTCTCTGCATTCAATGTTATATATTTTTCTTTTTCCATTTATTTCTTAAAATGTAAAACATATACATGGTTTACAATTTTTGAAAGGTATAAAAATGTATGCTCAGAGAAGTTTCCCTTTCACCTCTATTGTATTTGTCCTTACTCCCACATCTTTGTTCCCAGTTTCTGGTTTTTCCTCACTGTGCTTCCATTAGGACTGTTCTCTCAGCCTCTGATTGTTTTCCAGGTCCAGAGTTTGTTTTGTTGGAAAAGATGCACTTACTTCTTAGCAAAATACTTATATCATTTCCCTTATGCATAGAGTGAGCAAGTATTATAATACAAATTGCTAAGTGGATGCTCCTGGAACAGTCTCTGCTCCTGACAAAATAAATATCACACCCCAGGAGGGATTGATGAGATTGCACAGGACTGGTGTTTCTAATCTCATATCCATTAATCTCGCCATTTTGGCCTGTGCATAAACCATGAGTCATGGAGAATGACTGTATCTTAAATTGATTTAATCAGGTGGTAATGCCAGTGTTTGTGGTAACAGATGTGCTATCTTTACTGGAGCCAATCAGCATCAGTCCTGACATCTGATGTCTTCATCCCTGAATGCTTTGTCTTTTCCCTCATATCTCTCATGAAAGGAAAGCAGAAGCATTTTGCCTTCACATAGCAGAGACATGTCTTCCTTTGTTGACTTGCCTCAAGACGATGCCGTTCTCTGGCTTTTTTCTTACTGTGCTTAAGTGTTATCTTGATCATCTTGATATTCAATGGGATGCCGCACCGGTTCATTGCATTTATGGGATTATGCCAACTGGAACTGATGAGCAGGAGAGTGCAAACATCCTAGATACTTCAGTTAAGACATGTGTTGCAAGAGACCGAGATATAATCTCAGTGAAAATCCTTGGGGGTCATGCCAGCATTGTGAAGTTTCTCAAGGTCCCGGGGGCTGTGGCATGTTGAGATGCCCTTCCAAAATGAAAGATAATTTGGTGTTTTTGAATCACCTACCACAAAAAAAAAAGGGATACGATAGCAAATGGGCATCTCTGAATTTTAGATGTAATATGTATATCATTTGTTGTGTGATTCTGCCCTATTTTCTGGGCATTCCAAAGGCTGGTAGTTTTTATATGTCTCAGAGCAAGAAACAGGTCCACATGAGACATAGGGCATGATACAAGCTACTCTGACACTTGGGCATTATAAGTCAGAAGTCCCAAATGTCTGTGGGGGATCCTGTATAGCCAGCTTCCACATTAGACTAAGAGTCAGACTCCTAGTGATTTTTAGGAAGGCCGTATACTCTTCTGACAACACATTTTGTTCGCGGAAAATCAGGTCTTGTTTTCCTACCCACACACAAAGTGACTATGCACCCCCAATTGCCCACTATAAACTGAGTATTATCTAGTCTAGCCAACCATAAAATTGGATGTGCACAGCAGCATTCTCCTGTAAAATGGAAATGGTACCTAAAAGACTGGGACGGAGCAGGCTCAGAAGGAAGGAGTACATAGCACGGGGAGGGAGCTGGGACTTGCATTGTAGCTGCTCACCCTATGTTGTGAATTCTGCCTTAACTCTGATTTTGATCAGACAGGGAGTTACCTATGACTCATTAACAGAAGAAGAAAAAACGCAGGCCTGATTTATGGATGCCTCTGAAGAACAACGGTGACGGGAAAACCTCCCAGTGGGAAGAACTTCCTGCAGCACCATGGTTTCATTGCCCTAAAAGATCCACAGTTCTTCACCTAGTTCAACCACGCTGCCCTTCACCCAATCTCCTGGCAACCAGAGATTTTTTTTTTTAATATCATCTCCATAGATTTTCTTTTTTTTAATAAGATTTTATTTATTTATTCCATAGAGAGAGAGCATACAAGGAGGAGGAGCTGCAGACAGAGGGAGAGGGGAGAAGCAGGCTCCCTGCTGAGCAGGGAGCCGGATGCGGGACTTGATCCCAGGACCCTGGCGGGACTTGATCCCAGGACCCTGGGATCATGACCTGAGCTGAAAGCAGAGGCTTAACCGACTGAGCCACCCAGGCCCCCCTCCATAGATTTTCTTTTCCCAGAATTCATATAATTAATAGAGTGTGTAGTTGGCTTCTTTCACTTAGCAATATGCATTTAAGATCCACCTATGTTTTTTCATGGCTTAATAACTCATTTTATTTTTTTTTAATTGTGGTAAAATGCACATGACAGAAAATTGACCATCTTGACCACTTTTAAGTGTACAGTTCAGTGCCAGTAAATACATTCATATTGTGCAACCATCACCAGAAGTCTTTTTACCTTGCAAAATTGAAACTCTGTATCCATTAAACAATAACTTTCCACTTCCCCCTTTCCCCCAGCCCCTGGCAACTTCCATTCTATTTTCCATGTCTATGAATTTGGCCATTCTAGGTACCTCATAAAGTGGAATCACATAGTGTTCGCCCTTTTATGACTGGCTTATTCAGTTAGCATCATGTTTTCAAGGTTCATCTGTGTTGTGGCATGTGTCAAAATTTTCTTTTTTTAACACTGAATAACAATCCATTGTATTTATGTATTTTTTTATCCATTAATTTGTCAATGGATACTTTGGTTGCTTCTACCTTTTGACTGTTGAGAATAACACTGCTATGAATATGAGCATACAAATACCTGTTAGCCTGCCTAGCAGTTTCTGGTCATTTACATGGATCATGCTTGGAGCGAACATATTTATTTATCTTTTGTGAGTTACTGGGGTATGACTTTGTGGCAATTTTTGCATATATGTGTATAAAGGTTATAGTTTAGTGCATGAGATTTTCACGTTTGCTATTTCTTATCTTGATCCCCTAAGTATCTCATACTTTTTTATGACTTGATCATTAAAACATGTCTTTAGTTTAAAAACCTCTGGATTGTACATTCCCATGGAGAGTTAGCAGCTGCAGGATCCAGAGTTTATTATGTCTTTGCAGATTTCTCTCTAAATTTCATTTATGTTCTATTTTTCTTCTCAGGATTCTGAATTTTGCTGATGTTTGCTCTTTATTTTTCTAACTTCCTAAGATCTTCTCTATAATCATTTTTATATCTTTGCCCCTTTTCATCTCATTTGGTGTGATTTCTCCAGTCTAGCTATCATTTTCTGTATTTTTATAATATTTAATTCATACATAATTCTCTAATGACTTTCATGTCTCTAATATTTTTTTATTATTTTCTCCAACTTCATGCTGAGCTCTGCCTGTTCATTTTTAATTCCCTCCTTTTGTTTTACAGCCATTGTATCTCTATTTTGATCTCTCTCTCTTCATAGAAATGTTGTCTTTATTTTTTGTGACTATACTTGATTATTTTTATAGTATTCTTGAGGAATTTCTCTTGTAATATTTGTTGTTACCCTTATTTTGCTTAAGTTGATTTCTTTCATTTAAACCATTTGTTATGGTTTTTTCCTTTCAGATTATTTCTTATATTTGAGTGGGGTTGGCTATTTGCTCAAGAAGTATGTGTATGTGTATACAGGGTGGGGGAGGGGCATAGGCCAGCAGTTCATTCCAAAGGTTATTTTTGGCAACAAATCTGAGTAGGGCCAGAAGATCTTTTAAATACATTTTTCCCCCTGGGGTAGGTCTTATCTTGGTTTAGATGTTAATTAGGTCTCCATGGCTAATTACAGGGCCTGAAAACTGTGTTTTGTAAACTCACAATTGTCCTCAATTCTTTGACCCTCAGCCTGGTGGTATGCTTTAGCCAGAAATTTCATGTCAGCAAGATTTTTTCTTTCAGCTTTTCTTTCTCTTTCTGTTGCATCGAATTTAGTTTTTTTCAAGAACATTTTCTCTTTCTCCCATCGATCATCCTCCTCTTCCCAGTTTTGTTTTGTTTTTTGCCCTTGTCAAAGAATTAGTGGTTAGAACTTTTAAGACTAATGAGTTTAGGCACATTTATATCATGTTGTGGCACTTAGAATGTATAAAGAGCTCTTAGAACACAGGTTTCCAAGATGTATTTATTGAAGTTCTTGTTTGAGGTTCTGCTTCTTGTTTTGCTTCACTGAAGATGGGATTTTGTTTGGTTTTTTAAATTTTTATGTTCATTTAAGTGTGTTTCAAGAAAGGAGGGCAAAATTAAAATAGATGTCATCTTTAACTGAAAGCTCTGTTTCAAGTGTTTAAAAAAAATGTTCACCTCAGTTCTCATATACTACCTCTTCTGATAAATGAAACAAGAGATGCATTGCTTGCAAATTAGGAGAGCCACAGTTCAATTCCTGAAGCTGACACCGTTAAAATATAACATGGAGTTAAAATCTTAGATTCTGTATTTTTGTGTTTTCTATGCTTTATACAAATTTTCTTTCAACGTGTTAGTAAAAAAATCCTTTGATATGTGTATTAGAAATAATAAAATGCTCAAAAATGCTTTGGGATATTTTTACTGCAGCTGGAGTCTTCTTTTGCTTGTTGGGTATTATTTGTGTCTCTAAGGCCTCTGATGAAAAAAATTCCCCCATCAGGAAGTTAAAAGACACTCCTCAGAACCTTGATAGAGCTGATGAACTAGAATCTTTCCAGATAGCAAGGGTTCCTTAGAACCTAAAGCTTTAGGATTCCTTCTGACCACCCGTTCGATTAGAGTGCAGCCTGTGAGCATCTCTTAGGCTTTTCATAGTTTACCCCAAATGTACTGGAAACTTCTATAAAATCAAATCCCAAACTCCTAAGTTTGGCAATGGACAAAGTGACTTTATTTAGGAGGGTGGCTGGATTTTGCTTCACTCTTAAATACTATGTTTCTCCTTCATTTTGGGGATCTCTCACTGGTTTACTTGGTTGTTCATGGAATAGTCTAGCTCTGTTTTAGAAAACTTATGTATTGTTTTACTAAGGCTAGGGAATAATGGAAAAATAGCACAGTGAGCAATAGAAAGGTAAATAATCTGGTTTAAGATTAATTTATCCATTTTCAGCTCTCCCCCTGGTTCCCTGATTCCCTCCATGTAGCAGAGGATGTGTTTAGCCATTGTTCCTTAGAAACAGACTAAGGAGTCTTCAAAGACCAAATCCAAAAGGGAGAGATCCAGAAGCAGGTAGAGATTTCTTTTCCCAGGTAATAAAGAGCCACATTGTCAGTTCTGCTTTCCTTTCTAAACTCCCTTATTTTCTTCTTCTTATTGATTCAGGAACATGCCTCCTTTATGAGCAACAAAGGAATGTTACCTAGCCTATTGACTCAAAAAGTTAACTATATCAGAGTATAGTGCAATAAATATAGCATGTATATAAGGGATATGTAATAAAGTGAAAAACAATATTATTTCAACATTCTAAGACTCATTGGGGGAAAACAACATTAACATCAAACACTGACATTTATTTAGTGCTTCCTCTGTCTAAGACGCATTATCTCATTTGGTCCTCAGAACAATGACATATGAGGTGGCTATTACTATTTCCTCTATCTGGCAGGCAAGGAAACTAAAGTTTAAAGAGGATATATAGCTTGCCTGAGGTCACATAGCTTGTTAATGGTGGAGTCAAAATTGTACCAGTTTGTTGGATTAAGCTATCCAAATTCTTGCAGCCCATCCCTAATTTCCCCCTTACGGCTCGATATGTCTCTAACCTTCTGTATTTTTTTCAGTGTTTCTGCTGGAACTGGGCAAAACATGGATGAGCAGAAATAAAGCAGTATCATGGATCACCAGGAAAATACTCCCCTATCCATGAGCAACTGCATCATGTGGGAGACTCTAGTCAATTTAGTGCTTAGTTAGTAGGCAAGTGTCACCAGACTTTTCACTGGTGTGAACCCTGAAAAGAATTAGAATGGTCTTCTTCAGAAGCTAGGGGACAGAAAACTTGTATTGTTTAGCAGTGTCTTTTAATAAATTAATGTGTCATTCTGAATGACCAATTTTTAAATCTTGTGGTAATGTAAACTACATTCTTTAAAACTATGCTAAATAATAATTATTTATTAAATAATTTTAAAGCTATATTTTATAGCTATATTAAATAATAATTATCACATGTCAAATAGTTAGATGTACCAGATACAAAATATAGGTCAATAATGGGAGCTTACATTGAGCTGTGCTTCTTTATTTAATTAGATTATTATTATTATTATTTATATATATATTTTGAGATTATTTATTTGAGAGAGAAAGTGAGCAAAAGAGAGAGAGAGCATGAGGGGGGTGAGGGGCAGAGAGAGAGGGAGAACCAGACATCCCACTGAGCAGGGAGCCCAACATGGGGCTCAATCCCTGGGATCAGACGCTTAACCGACTGAGCCACCCAGGCGCCCCTAATTAGTTTATTATTATTATTGAGATCTATGCCCAACATGAGGCTTGAACTCTAGACCCTGAGGTCAAGAGTTTCATGCTCTACCGACTGACTCAGCCAGGCCCCCTTATTTAATTAGTATTTAATGGTGAATTCTTTATGCTTGCCTCTTTTGATGTCTTAACAGTTATTCTAAGAGGGATAAAAGAGCTAAGTAAGACTGATTAGATGATGAAATTGAGATGTGTACAAAAAAGAAGAGAATGTACAGCCTGTGTTCACAAATGATATTTATATTTTTGACTGATTAGATAAGTAAACCCAGGAAACACTCAATTTGTTTTCTGTATTGTTAATTTTCATCACTAGGGAAGTTGAAGTGTTCTAAAGAAGAGATGCCAGTTTTTAACAAAGGCTTTCTGGAAAACATCTTTGAAATAATCACTAGTCCTTGCAGGTCTGGGTTCAGATAGAGTCGGCTGTGATGAAAATAAATTGATATACTGTAAAAAGGACTAGCAGGATAATTTATATTCAGCAGAAGCTCAAATACTAATTCAGAGAGAAGATTTCAAGATGAAATGTATCCTGGAGTTAAAAAAAAATCTAATTACCCTGACTACTGCATTTCTTAGCAAACCACATTTTACTTCTGTATCAGAGCTATGAAGATAGTGTTCTAGTAGGGTTTTATGGAGTTCTTTTTTTTTCTTCATTAAAATCTACAAACTTTGCATATTCTTGAGAATAAAAATGATAAAATTTTCAGAAAGATTGATTCAGGGGTGCCTGGGTGGCTCGGTCGTTGGGCGTCTGACTTCGGCTCAGGTCATGATCCCAGGGTCCTGGGATCAAGCCCCACATCAGGCTCCCTGCTCCGCGGGAAGCCTGCTTCTCCCTCTCCCTCTCCCCCTGCTTGTGTTCCCTCTCTCGCTGTGTCTCTCTCTGTCAAATAAATAAATAAAATCTTAAAAAAAAAAGATTGATTCAGGGTGGTTATTTTTTTTCAAGATTTTTATTTATTTATTTGAGAGAGAGAGCACGAGAGGGAAGAGGGTCAGAGGGAGAAGCAGACTCCCTGCCGAGCAAGGAGCCCGATGTGGGACTCAATCCCAGGACTCCAGGATCATGACCTGAGCCGAAGGCAGTCACTTAACCAACTGAGCCACCCAGGCGCCCCAGGTGGTTATTTTTAATAGTTTGAGTCTGTCTCTCAAACTAGATTCTTAATTCATCTTTTATTCAGTAATTACAGTAATTACATGTGTTAGGCCTTATTAGACAAAATGTTGAAATAATACAATCTGAATATCAAGAAATAAAAATATGTATCATTTGTGTCTTCTTATTGCATTTATTTTTTTTTTCTATATGCTGGTGGTATGCGTTTTTGCTTCTCCTCTTTATGGGGGTTCACAGTCTCATTGCACATTTTGCTAATCCTTCAATTTACAATGTATTTTAGATGCCCTTGCCTGATAAAAGCACCTGAGCAAATTGCAGCCAAGAGAAAAATAACACATGTCACCATTGCAGGCTTAAACTGTCATAATCTCTAACTTTTCTGACAAAGGAATTCTTGTCTTCCTTTTGTGCAAATATTTAATTGCTCAGGATAATCCGATTTACGTTGTCAGGAAGAAGGAAAATATTAGTGCATTCTGAATAGGACCTTCTTTATTAAATATTCTCCTAGCATCACTCATGGTTGCTGAATTGTACAAGCTATTGAAATAGATCTGGAAGCCAACAAGGACCCTGATTATGAATAACAAGCTATGCTTTATTAGTCTTCCCAATAGCTACACAAATGTTCTTTTTCTCCCAACTTCTTGGAAGAAGAGCAGCATCAACAAAGAAAAGAACACCACCATTCGATTTTTAGTTTTAGCCCATTCTTAATATGTTAATCTTGTTGGCCACAAAGCAGTGTAATAATCTTTCTGCTTCCTTATAAAATTGTACTTCTTGAAATTAAAAGGTGAATACTAAAAGACTTAGCACCTGTAGGATGAATGACTTGTTTAAATATATTTGTAAGGTGTTTTCATTAATTTTATTATATTTTAAGAGAAATTTCAGCCTACTAAGTGATAGTGATAACAAAGTAATGATTGTGTAGATAAAGATAAAAGTATATGTTTTAAATCCAAATTCAGGCAAATGCTTAAAATGCAAACAGGAAATCATTATATCAAGATCGTAGAAGACAGAATATCTAGAGAAAACTCAAAAGCGAACTTAGCATCTAATTTAAGAATCAGTGAAGTTTTCAGCCTTGAGCTTAATCAGTAGAACAGCATAATGACTGAAGAAAGAGCCCTCCACCAAGCCAGAAATAGAGGAGAGCAAGAAATAAAAAATAATAGGAAAGAAATAAACTTAGAAGAATCAAATTAAAAAGAGAATTAATGAGGGAAAGATTAAAGAAGAGAGAAGTAGAGAGAAGTTATGCAGTTATACATCTTTCAGGCAGGTAAAATACATACATTGGCTTTGCATTTTGAACACCTGTGTCTTTAGGGTAACCAAAAGAGATATGGTTAGCATCTGGTTTATGTATTTTTATAAAGTATTTAATTAAACATTAATATCAAGTTTCATTAATTGCATACCCCTTGTGTTAGATGCGGTTGTTCTGTATTATCCTTTTAATTGTTATTGTGTATGTATATCCAATAAGCTAACCCTTTTATTGGGTATGTATATCTAATTAACATACATGTATATGTGAATTAGTTTTTGTATTCCTTTTAGTGATTATGTATATGATGGCAGAATAGCATAGATTATGCCAGAAATCAGGAGACTTAAATTTAAGTTCTGCCCATTCTTTACTATATTTGAAACAATGGGTGTTATTTCTCTACTGTAAAATGGAAATAGTAATACCAACTCTGCCTACTCGGGAAAGTTAAGTAGTTACTACCATTAGTGGACATCTCTGTCTTCCTTTACAAACCTGCTTCCCCTACAAAACTGGCATCTGCCCATACTCTCACTTGCCAGTGTCCACATATTCTTTACTAGCCTATGACAATATTGTTTGTCACACTAGTCATAGATTCCGAGATTCATCTCTAAAAACAGTTTAACTTCTGTGAAATTAAGATGTATTTTATCACGTGTGGGGGCTTATAATCACTGTTGGATAGTCAACAGCCATGGCTTAGCGGTTATCGTATACATGAACTTGGCTCCTGATTAGACGAGTCTTGGAGTTTCAGTCCACAAACCTTTTTAGAACCAATTCAAGAAGACTTTATGTGTTTCACATTGACACCTTCTGGTATGATTAAAAAAGTGACAGTATCAAAACTTGGAAAGCTTGGAAGAAAATTCCATTGCCAATTCGTTTAATGATATTGTGTGAAAAACACAGACATAAATGGCTCTGAGTTGCAAAGTTATTCAAAAGAGTTGAACTCAGAAAGTCATGCTGGAAACATTCTAGCCAGTTCATTTTGCTTTCCATTTTCCTTTTTATACATGCGCAAGATTGATGTATAATAAAATTGATGTGTAAGAAGGCCCACTATAGTTTTATTTTATTTTTTTAACCAATAGAATAAATTTATTTATTTATTCATTCATTCATTCCAGAAATAAACTCAAATGATTTTAGACCACGTTGCTAAGATCAAAGAGGAATGAATAATCTCTTCAACAAATGGTGTTGAGACAACAGGATATTCATATGCAGAAGAATGAATGTATATGCAACCTCACACCATCTATAAAAATTCACTAAAAATGAATCAATGACCCAAATACAAGAGCTAAAACTATTAAACTATTAGAAGAAAGAATAAGTATAAATCTTGATGATGCTGGAATGGCCATGGATTCTTTTTTTTTTTATGTTATGTTTATCACCACACATTACATCATTAGTTTTTGATGTAGTGTTCCATGATTCACTGTTTGCATATAACACCCAGTGCTCCATTCAGTACATGCCCTCTTTAATACCCATCACCAGGCTAACCCTTCCCTCTAGAACCCTCAGTTTGTTTCTCAGAGTCCATAGTCTCTCATGGTTCATCTCCCCCTCCGATTTCCCCCCTTCGTTTTTCCCTTCCTGCTATCCTTTTTTTTTTTTTTTAACATATATTGTATTATTTGTTTCAGAGGTACAGGTCTGTGATTCAACAGTCTTACACAATTCACAGTGCTCACCATAGCACATACCCTCCCCAATGTCTATCACCCAGCCACCACATCCCTCCCAACCCACCCCCACTCCAGCAACCCTCAGTTAGTTTCCTGAGATTAAGAATTCCTCATATAAGTGAGATTATATGATACACGTCTTTCTCTGACTGACTTATTTTGCTCAGCATAATACCCTACAGTTCCATTCACATCGTTGCAAATGGCAAGATTTCATTCATTTTGATGGCTGCATAAAATTCCATTGTGTATATATACCACTTCTTCTTTATCCATTCCTCTGTTGATGGACATCTTGGCTCTTTCCATAGTTTGGCTACTGTGGACATTGCTTCTATAAACATCGGGGTGCACGTACCCTTTCAGATCACTACATTTGAATCTTTGGGGTAAATACCCAGTAGTGCAATTGCTGGGTCGTATGGTAGCTCTGTTTTCAACTGTTTGAGGAACATCCATACCGTTTTCCAGACTGGCTGCACCAGCTTGCATTCCCACCAACAGTGTAGGAGGGTTCCCCTTTCTCCACATCCCCGCCAAAATCTGTTGCTTCCTGACTTGTTCATTTTAGCCATTCTGACTGGTGTGAGGTGGTATCTCAGTGAGGTTTTGATTTGGATTTCGCTGATGCCGAGCGATGTTGAGCACTTTTTCATGTGTCTGTTGGCCATTTGGATGTCTTCTTTGGAAAAATGTCTGTTCATGCCTTCTGCCCATTTCTTGATTGGATTATTTGTTCTTTCAGAGTTGAGTCTGATAACTTCTTTATAGATTTTGGATACTAGCCTTTTATCTGATATGTCATTTGCAAATATCTTCTCCCATTCTGTCGGTTGTCTTTTGCTTTTGTTGACTGTTTCTTTTGCTGTGCAGAAGCTTTTTACCCTGATGAAGTCCCAATTTTTAAAATGAGTAAAAAATATAAGTCTCAAGTTGCAGATAAAGATGTGTTTAATTGGCAGCTTTTTAAATTCTGTGGTGGTATATTAAATAATAGTGCATCTAACAACTGAAAATATCTAGGACTTTATGTGTTGCATGGATTTCCTAAGAGGATTTCCTAAATCAAGTCTCATGCTTCAGAAATTTCTTTCCTCCCATATCTGTTAGAGAACACTTTCCTAGACTCTGTTTCTCCTGGGCATTCCTGTATGTAGATTAGTCAAATTAGACATTGAAAGCAGCCCTGATAGCTACACAGGAAGTAATGACTTCATGTACTAATAAACCAATATAATATATCTGCATTTTTTTAAAGATTTATTTATTTTTATATTGAGAGAGTGAGAATGAGAGAGAGAGAGAGTACATGAGAGGGGGGAAGGTTAGAGGGAGAACCAGGCTCCTCGCTGAGCAGGGAGCCTGATGCGGGACTCGATCCTGGGACTCCAGGATCATGACCTGAGCTGAAGGCAGTTGCTTAACCAACTGAGCCACCCAGGCGCCCAATATATCTGCATTTTATCAATGATTTTTGGAGCCCAGAAGCCCAAGAGTATGATTTTTTTTTTATTTTTTTATTGTTATGTTAATCACCATACATTACATCATTAGTTTTTGACATAGCATTCCATGATTCATTGTTTGTGCATAACACCCAGTGCTCCATGCAGGACGTGCCCTCTTTGATACCCATCACCAGGCTAACCCATCCTTCCACCCCCCTCCCCTCTAGAACCCTCAGTTTGTTTCTCAGGGTCCATCGTCTCTCATGGTTCATCTCCCCCTCCGATTTACTCCCCTTCAATCTTCCCCTCCTGCTATCTTCTTCTTTTTTTTTTTCTTAACATATATTGCATTATTTGTTTCAGAGGTACAGATCTGTGATTCAACAGTCTTGCACAATTCACAGCGCTCACCATAGCACATACCCTCCCCAATGTCTATCACCCAGCCACTCCATCCCTCCCATCCCCCACCACTCCAGCAACGCTCAGTTTGTTTCCTGAGATTAAGAATTCCTCATATCAATGAGGTCATATGATACATGTCTTTCTCTGATTGACTTATTTCACTCAGCATAACACCCTCCAGTTCATTCCACGTCCTTGCAAATGGCAGGATCTCATTCCTTTTGATGGCTGCATAATATTCCATTGTGTATATATACCACCTCTTCTTTATCCATTCATCTGTCGATGGACATCTTGGGTCTTCCCACAGTTTGGCTATTGTGGACATTGCTGCTATAAACATTGGGGTGCACGTACCCCTTCGGGTCCCTACATTTGTATCTTTGTGGTAAATACACAGTAGTGCAATTGCTGGATCGTATGGTAGCTCTATTTTCAACCGGTTGAGGAACCACCATACTGTTTTCCACAGTGTTTGCACCAGCTTGCATTTCCACCAACAGTGTAGGAGGGTTCCGTTTTCTCCGCATCCCCACCAACATCTGTTGCTTCCTGACGTGTTAATTTTAGCCATTCTGACTGGTGTGAGGTGGTATCTCAGTGAGGTTTTGATTTGGATTTCCCTGATGCCGAGCGATGTTGAGCACTTTTTCATGTGTCTGCTGGCCATTTGGATGTCTTCTTTGGAAAAATGTCTGTTCATGTTTTCTGCCCATTTCTTGATTGGATCATTTTTTTGGGGGGTGTTGAGTTTGATAAGTTCTTTATAGATTTTGGATACTAGCCCATTATCTGATATGTCATTTGCAAATATTTTCTCCCATTCTGTCAGTTGTCTTTTGGTTTTGTTGACTGTTTCTTTTGCTGGGCAAAAGCTTTTAATCTTGATGAAATCCCAGTACTTTATTTTTGCCCTTGCTTCCCTTGCCTTTGGCGATGTTTCTAGGAAGAAGTTGCTGCGGCTGAGGTTGAAGAGGTTGCTGCCTGTGTTCTCCTTTAGGATGTTGATGGACTCCTGTCTCACGTTTAGATCGTTCAACCATTTGGAGTCTATTTTTGTGTGTGGTGTAAGAAAATGGTCCAGTTTCCTTCTTCTGCATGTGGCTGTCCAATTTGCCCAACACCATTTGTTGAAGAGACTGTCTTTTTTCCATTGGGCATTCTTTCCTGCTTTGTCAAAGATGAGTTGACCAGAGAGTTGAGGGTCCATTTCTGGGCTCTCTATTCTGTTCCACTGATCTATGTGTCTGTTTTTGTGCCAGTACCATACTGTCTTGATGATGACAGCTTTGTAATAGAGCTGGAAGTCCGGAATTGTGATGCCGCCAGCTTTGCTTTTCTTCTTCAACATTCCTCTGGCTACTCGGGGTCTCTTCTGGTTCCATACAAATTTTAGGATTATTTGTTCCTTTTCTTTGAAAAAAGTGGGGGATGGTATTTTGATGGGGATTGCATTGAATGTGTAGATTGCTCTAGGTAGCATTGACATCTTCACAATGTTTTTTCTTCCAATCCATGTGCATGGAAAGTTTTTCCATTTCTTTATGTCTTCCTCAATTTCTTTCATGAGTATTTTATAGTTTTCTGAGTACAGATTCATTGCCTCTTTGGTTAGACTTATTCCTAGGTATCTTACGGTTTTGGGTGCAATTGGAAATGGGATCGACTCCTTAATTTGTCTCTCTTCTGTCTTGTTGTTGGTATATAGGAATGCCACTGATTTCTGTGCATTGATTTTATATCCTGCCACTTGACTGAATTCCTGTATGCGTTCTAGCAGTTTTGGGGTGGAGTCTTTTGGGTTTTCCGCATACACTATCATATCATCTGCAAAGAATGAGAGTTTGACTTCCTCTTTGCCAATTTGGATGCCTTTGATTTCTTTTTGTTGTCTGATTGCTGTGGCTAGGACTTCTAATACTATGTTGAATAGCAGTGGTGAGAGTGGACATCCTTGCCGCGTTCCTGACCTTAGGGGGAAAGATCTCAGCTTTTCCCCATTGAGAATGATATTCGCTATAGGTTTTTTATAGATACCTTTTATGATATTGAGGTATGTATCCTCTATCCCTATACTCTGAAGAGTTTTGATCAAGAAAGGATGCTGTACTTTGTCAAATGCTTTTTCTGCATCTATTGAGAAGATCATATGATTCTTGTTCTTTGTTTTGTTAATATACTGTATCACGTTGATTGATTTGCGGATGTTGAACCAACCTTGCAGCCCAGGGATAAATCCCACTTGGTCGTGGTGAATAATCCTTTTGATGTACTGTTGGATCCAGTTGGCTAGTATTGGTGAGAATTTTTGCATCCATGTTCATCAAGGATATAGGTCTGTAATTCTCCTTTTCGGTGGGGTCTTTGTCTGGTTTGGGGATCAAGGTAATGGTGGCCTCATAAAATGAGTTTGGAAGTTTTCCTTCCATTTCTATTTTTTGGAACAGTTTCAGGAGAATAGGTATTAATTCTTCTTTAAATGTTTGGTAGAATTCCCCTGGGAAGCCATCTGGCCCTGGGCTTTTGTTGGTTGGGAAATTTTTGATGACTGCTTCCATTTCCTTAGTGGTTATAGGTCTGCTCAGGTTTTCTATTTCTTCCTGGTCCAGTTTTGGTAGTTGATACATCTCTAGGAATGCCTCCATTTCTTCCAGGTTATCTAATTTTCTGGCATAGAGTTGCTCATAATATGTTCTTAGAATTGTTTGTATTTCTTTGGTGTTGGTTGTGATCTCTGCTCTTTCATTCATGATTTTGTCGATGTGGGTCCTTTCTCTTTTCTTTTTGATAAGTCTGGCCAGGGGTTTATCAATCTTGTTAATTCTTTTGAAGAACCAGCTCCTAGTTTCGTTGATCTGTTCTACTGTTCTTTTGGTTTCTAGTTCATTGATTTCTGCTCTGATCTTTATTATTTCTCTTCTCCTGCTGGGTTTAGGCTTTATTTGCTCTTTATTCTCTAGCTCCTTTAGGTGTAGGGTTAGGTTGTGTATTTGAGACCTTTCTTGTTTCCTGAGAAAGGCTTGTATTGCTATATACTTTTCTCTTAGGACTGCCTTTGCTGTATCCCAAAGAGACTGAACAGTTGTGTTTTCATTTTCATTGGTTTCCATGAATTTTTTTAATTCTTCTTTAATTTCCTCGTTGATCCATTCATTCTTTAGTAGGATGCTCCTTAGCCTCTATGTATTTGAGTTCTTTCCGACTTTCCTCTTGTGATTGAGTTCTACTTTCAAAGCATTGTGGTCTGAAAATATGCAGGGAATAATCCCAATCTTTTGGTACCGGTTGACACTGATTTGTGACCTAGGATGTGATCTACCTGGAGAATGTTCCATGGGCACTAGAGAAGAATGTGTATTCCGTTGCTTTGGGATGGAATGTTCTGAATATGTCTGTGAAGTCCATTTGGTCCAGTGTGTCATTTAAAGTCTTTATTTCCTTGTTGATCTTTTGCTTAGATGATCTGTCCATTTCAGTCAGGGGGGTGTTAAAGTCCCCTACTATTATTGTATTGTTGTCAATGTGTTTCTTTGCTTTTGTTATTAATTGCCTTATATAACTGGCTGCTCCCATGTTAGGGGCATAGATATTTACAATTGTTAGACCTTCTTGTTGGATAGACCCTTTAAGTCGGATAGAGTGTCCTTCCTCATCTCTTAATTCAGTCTTTGTTTTAAAATCTAATTTGTCTGATATAAGGATTGCCACCCCAGCTTTCTTTTGGTGCCCATTAGCATGGTAAATGGTTTTCCTCCCCCTCACTTTCAATGTGGGCGTGTCTTTGGGTCTAAATTGAGTCTCTTGCGGACAGCATATGGATGGGTCTTGTTTTTTAATCCAATCTGATAGCCTGTGTCTTTTGACTGGGGCATTGAGCCCATTTACCTTCAGGGTAACTATTGAAAGATATGAATTTAGTGCCATTGTATTGCCTGTAAGGTGACTGTTACTGTATATTGTCTGTGTTCCTTTCTGGGCTATGCTGCTTTTAGGCTCTCTCTTTGCTCAGAGGACCCCTTTCAATATTTCTTGTAGGACTGGTTTCGTGTTTGCAAATTCCTTTCGTTTTTGTTTGTCCTGGAAGCTTTTTCTCTCTCCTTCTATTTTCAATGACAGCCTAGCTGGATAGAGTATTCTTGGCTGCATGTTTTTCTCGTTTAGTGCTCTGAAGATATCATGCCAGTCCTTGCGGGCCTGCCAGGTCTCTGTGGATAGGTCTGTTGCCAATCTAATGTTTCTGCCATTGTAGGTTACATATCTCTTCTCCCGAGCTGCTTTCAAGATTTTCTCTTTGTCTCTGAGACTCATAAGTTTTACTATTAGATGTCAGGTTGTTGACCTATTTTTATTGATTTTGAGAGGGGTTCTCTGTGCCTCCTGGATTTTGATGCCTGTTTCCTTCCCCACATTAGGGAAATTCTCTGTTATAATTTGCTCCAATATACCTTCTGCCCCTCTCTCTCTCTCTTCTTCTTCTGGGATCCCAATTATTCTAATGTTGTTTCGTCTTATCGTATCGCTTATCTCTCGAATTCTGCCCTCATGATCCAGTAGTTGTTTATGTCTCTTTTTCTCCGCTTCTTTATTTTCCATCATTTGGTCTTCTATTTCGCTGATTCTCTCTTCTGCCTCATTTATCCTAGCAGTTAGTGCCCCCATTTTTGATTGCACCTCTTAGTAGCCTTTTTGATTTTGATTTGGTTAGATTTTAGTTGTTTTATTTCTCCAGGATGGGTTTCTCTAATAACTTCCCTGCTTTTTTCAAGCCCAGCCAGTGTCTTTAAAATCATGATTCTGAACTCTAGGTCCGACATCGTACTAATGTCTGTATTGAGTAGGTCCCTGGCAGACGGTACTACCTCTTGTTCTTTTTGTTGAGGTGATTTTTTTCCATCTTGTCTTTTTGTCCAGAGGAGAATATGTGATTGAGAGAACAAAATGCTAACAGGGTAACAACGTCCCTAGACAATATACTCTAAAGAAAACAGAAAAGACCTGAAACCAGGGGAAAAGAAAAGGAAAGAAAGAAAAAAGAAAGAGAAAAAAAGAAAAGAAAAAGAAAAAGATAAAAACAAACAAAAACAGAACAGAACAAAAAAAAAAACCAGAATATGATCAAATATCATGAGGCTGGTGCATAGGTCAATGCCACACCCTAGATTTTGGGTGTATTTTGGTCTGTTAGAAGAAAGTGCCTCCTAAAATTTTAAAGAAAGAAAGACATATATGTACAAAATAAGGGTTGATATGATGAAGGGATGGAAAATGACTGTAAAAATGAAAATTATAGAAAATCTTATAAAAGGAATTGATAAGAAGTTTTTTGAAAAAAAAGAAGAGTATTTAAAAAAAAAGGAAAGAAAGAAAAAAAAAGGGAAGAGAATGTGATCAGGCAGGAGACTAGAACAAAGCCATACGCTAGAAATTTAGGGTATATTTTGATCTGTTAGAAGAAACTGTATCTCTAAATTTAAAGAGAACAACTATATATACATATATGCCAAAAATAAGGGTAACTACTATGAAGGGATAGAATATAACTCTAAAAATGAAAAATAAAAATGTGTTTTTTAAAAAAGGGTTTGATAAGATATTGGTTGAAAAAGGGAAAAAGAAAAATTCAAAAAAAAAAAGGACCCTTAAATAAATTAACTTTGAAAGACTAAAGAATCATGGTAAAAAGCCATGAATTCTATGTGCAGTATTCCCCTAGCGCTGGAGTTCTGTCATTCTCATTGATCGGTAAACGTGGTCCTGGCTGGCTGTTCGTGCTGAAATTCTGGGGGAGGGTCCTGTTGCCGTGGTTCCCAAATGTCTTTGCCGGAGGCGGAATTGCCCCGCCCTTGCCAGTCAGGCTAAATAATCTGCTCAGGTTTGCTCTAGGGAGCTTTTGTTCCCTGCAAGCTTCCCATACCGCTTTGGAGGACGAGAGTGAAAATGGGGGCCTCCCAATCTCCTCCCCGGAGGAGCCAAGAACTCGGGGTCCTGCTCCTCAGTGCGCCCCCAGAGAAAATAGTCAATCACTCCCGTCTCCCTGGTCTCCGCCTGCACTCCATGCTCACCCAGCCTGTGACCGAGTGTTTCTATCTCTGGCACCGACTCGGTGTGGAGTCTCCAAACCCAGCAGATCCCTGCGGTGTGCTCCCGCACCACTCCTCCCAGGGGAGGAAGGGGAGTCTCCCCGGATCTGCCACTTGTTGGGTCCCTGCTGGAGGAGCAGTGGCCCAACTGTCACTGAGCACAGTTCATGGCAACCCTGAGCTGAGAGCCTGTGCCTCATCTCCGTCTCTGCAGCTGGCTTCCCTGCTCCGATACCTGGGAGCTCTGCTGCACTCAGGCACCCCTGGTCTTTTTGTGACCCCGAGGGTCCTGAGACCACACTGTCCCGCGAGTGTTCCACCCCCCGCTTAGCCACTGGAGCGACATCCCTCAGCGGAGTCGACTTCTAAAATTTCCGATTTTGTGCTCCACGGCTCTATCACTTGCCAGAAGCGGCCGACAGACGCTCCCTCCCCCATCGTCTATCCTCTCGAAAATCGCCTTGTATTCACTTTTCCGTAAGTCCTACCTTTCAGAAAGTGGTCGCTTTTCTGTTCAGAGAGTTGCTGCTATTCTTTTCTTCGATCTCCTGTTGAGTTTGTAGGTGTTCAGAATGGTTTGATCCCTATCCAGCTGAATTCCTGAGACCAGATGAAATCCAAGTCTCCTACTCCTCTGCCATCTTGCTCTGTCCCCGCGAAATCCACCTTTAAGAAAGAGGGAACTTGTGTCAGTGCTCTGCTTTGGGAAATAATGCCTGAACATTAGTGTTGTGACTTTGAAACTCAATTTTCATGATTCTCTGAAGCTTGTGCTGACCCTTGAACCAGCAAGAACATCCTCTCTGAGAAACAAGACTGTGAAGGTCAACCTACATTTTCAAAACCTCAGGATGACCCAAAGCAGTGGATGTAGCCTATTCAAACTTTAACTTTATATCAAGTTGGCATTTAGAAACGAACATACCTCATGTGTGTCTGACAAGAATCTAGGGGGAAATTTCAGGTAGATTCAAGTCTTCCCATCATGGAATGTGGGTGTTTAGATGATAACATCTAAAAACTAAACCAAAATAAAGCTAGCGTAACCCAATAGTGGTGCAAAAATTAAATAGGGGAATATCAAAACTCCCTGGAGCTAAAATATGAGAACAATTTCAGCTTCCACTTGAAGCACAAAGGAAAAGCAATTAATAAAACCATTTCAATAACTCCTCTAGCTAATGAAAGAAATTGCTTACCAATTGAGAGATACAACCTCAGTACAAAATTGAAAGGTGGTTGACCTAGTATGAAGGTTTATGTCACACTGCAAGGAAGTGGGATTTTGAGGGAGAGATGCCTGCATAAATATTTCCGTGAAGTAGGAAGCAGTGAAGACACCATTATGTCAACAGAACTGATCTTTACCATTACAATGCTAGGTTCAAGAATTTTAAAAAGTAGTTCTTCGTCTTCTTCTTCTTTTTTTTTTTTTTACATAATGTGAACTTAACAGAAGAGTCTTCATTTGATAACCATGTTATTGCAGAAGCAGTTTCTTTTGAGAATTTAAAACAAAAATTTTACAGGTGAAATATTATAGGTCAGGGCAAGTGTTCAAAGCAGAGGAATCTGGTCTATACTAGAAGAGAATGTCTTGGAAAAGATGTCTATTCAAGGAGAAGCAGAAGGCAGGGTTGAAAACAACCAAGATTTGTTTTTGTGGAAATACAGCAGGCATTTTTATTACTTTTGGCTCTTCCAATCCCATTATATTAAAAATTAAGGAGAAAACCCTCTCTTGCATGTATATATAGTATAATGGAAATAAATTTTATTGTGGTACAACTCCTTTCTTTATTTCATAACATTTTCATAGTGGAATGGGAAAAAGCATCTTGCTTTTCAAATCTTTAGTTTAAGATTATGTACATGATAGATTTTTCTACATCTGTGGTGAGGAAGATATATGTTTTAGTGGTTCTCATAAATTTTGGGATTACCAAATTCCTCAAGATATACTTTTCAATGATCAATTTTTCTGAAAAAGGAAAAACTGATTCCTGATGAAGCAAATCTGTCTAAAGTCAAAATTAATAGGACCGTTCAACAGTAATACCAATGCTTTGGTAAGAGGCTGCATTCCTGAAAGATGGTAAGGGGACCAGTGGCCCAGGTGAATGTGTTCGATTTTGTTGTGCTCGAATATGGACATTTTTTGAGCAAAGCAACAACCATATGACCTTCTGTGCTATAGAGGAGGTTGGAGAAGCATCAGTATATAAGGAATGTTTTTCCCTAGTTAAGCCTTGGCAAGTTCATCTATAAATGTCAGTTAAGGGGCCCCTGGGTGGCTCAGTTAATTAAGCATCTGCCTTCAGCTCAGGTCATGATCCCAGGGTCCTGGGATGGAGTTCTGCATCGGGATCCTTACTAAGTGGGGAGTGTGCTCCTCCCTCTCCCTCTGCTCTTCCCCCTCACTCCTTCTCTCTCTCTCTCTCTCTCTCTCTAATAAATAGATAAAATCTTTAAAAAAATATATCAGTTACACTGTTTTATGTGAAGCAATCCCAGGCACCACCAACTGCTTGAAGAAGTGGCTTTAGAACTATGAACGAGTTGCAGTCAGTGTGGAATCAAGCTGAAACATTAAGCATGTTATTAGACTCATTACGTAAAAAGAGCTTATTTCAATGTTGAATAAAATCACTAATAAATGTGAACTATAGATATCCATCAGAAGCCAAGTGGCCAGAGCCCACTTGATAGTTACTTTTAGGTTGTTCAGAAAAATAAAAAGAAAAGAAGAAAGAAAAGAAAGGAGAAGAAAGAGAAAAAGAAAAAGAGAATACAGAAAGAAGAAAAAAAGAGATTGGACCCAATAATACGGCTCCACTAACCTAGAATTTCATCAATGAAATTATGTGATTAATACCTTTTAAGGTCATTTTTAGTGTATATACCCTTAGGATTTTCCATAGCTGAAAAATGACTTGGTATTTATTATCACATAATGCCCTGAATATCTTAAGTATCTATCTATCATCTATCTATCCATCTATCTATCATCTATTTATCATCTATCATCTATCTATCCATCTATCTATCATCTATCTATCATCTATCATCTATCTATCCATCTATCTATCTTTGCCATTAACCCATTTACTTAACATTTGCCCAAACACACAAAGGTAAGCAGCAGCAGCATCCTTGCAGTTCTCAAATGATCTGTCCCTGCCTCCCCCCACCAAGGGACCAAGGCTTTAAAAAAAATAAAATAAAATAAAAACTAATCTGCAGGAAAGAAATGACATTCTTGGATGTCTTGGCAATGCCATATTGCAATTGAAGTTCCTAAACACATACTCTCAAATAACGTATTGATCTTGTCATGGACTACATTAATTCGTAGTCTTCCAGTGACCGGCAAACCAGACTTTAAGAACCATTGCTTTGAAGAATATATTTGTGGGGATAAGGTTTTCCCTGTGTTGGAGATTTACTTGTATAATTACAGAGTTAATGTTAGAGAAAAACTTCTAACATCTTATAACACATAATTATCCAGATTTTATATTAATGTCTGTGTTTCTCATCACTTTGTTGGCATATCCAAATAGTACGGAGCTGACATTTTGGGGCATGTAATGTTATTTAGGTAACTGTGTTATGTGACAAAAGGGAATTAAATACCTTCTTTTATAGCTTAAATTTATGAACTAATTTATATGATAGTACATTGTGGCTTACAGTTTGGAAAGACTGAATTTTAATTATAACCAGAAGGGAATCTGATTAAGAAAGGATGATCTTGATATACTCAGCAAGGATAATAAATAGCTTCTCATCCCATCAGCATTAAAAGAGAGTGTCCATAACAACACAACACTTCATCTGACAGCTTATAATGAGTCTGTAAGGTTCTCACCCTGTCTAAAAGCTTGTAGCGGTTTTATATTATCTCAAATTTGCTGCATTTCTACACAAATAATTCTCTAATTGCTGCATAAATTTACATTTTAAACTTAACAGCAACTTAAACAGCTTCTAAACACCATTGATATTCTGGATGGTATCTAATGCACATCAAGACAACAAAATATTTCTTGAGGCTCAGAAAATTATCCATCCAATTATATCTATAAATTTATCATCTCAAACAATTATTGAGGCAGTGCTATTTAATCTTTGATTTTTTTTCTTGAATACGTCATTCCTACAATAGATAAATGTTATTAGGAGTTCTACTCTAAAATAGATTTGGGGTAACAAACCATATATATGTATATTCACTCAAGATCTTCAATATTTTAAAATTTTAGTTGTCTAAAGGAACCTGTACTACTATATTTAACCAGATGATAATTCGCTTTATTTATGGAAAATATGCACACAGACTACCTTTGGACAAATTCAAGTTGTAGGACAAAACCAGCTTTAAGAGAAATACTGAATAACCTTGAGCATACATTTTCTTCAACATAAATTAAGATACTAATGTATTCTAAAAATGTAGAGAAATTTGGTTCATGGAATGAAATATATTTTAGCAAATCATTGTTATTCTTCTCAATATCAAAATAGTTATAATATGTATGTAGATGCATGCGCATACATGTTATATATAGGCAATTTAGTCCCACTCAATAAGCAAGTCTTTTTTCCTAATATATTTGCTATACTTGTGATGGAATTCATATAAAGTTATAGCAGAATAGTTTATGTAAAATTCTTCTTTGTTCTAAAGTCTCTTATCCTGGTCTTCATTGTAATTATATACATTTTTCTCCCAATGTTTAAGGCCCAGAATATATTATCTCCTTACATACAATGTTTCTATCTATTGCTGAATTCACAGGGTGAAATAAAATAAATTCTGATGATCAATTCAAGCTATTTTTATTACTTTAATTATTTTTCCTTTTATGGAAAATATAATCTTACCCTTTACAGCAAAGCTTTTTAAAGGTAGTTGTTGCCTCCTGGTTAGTCTTAAACTGATTATACTAGACTGTCAGGCAATCCCAATAAAACTTCTCTCATTGAGGTTATTATTGATTCTAGCTCCTAACTCAAGAGTCACTTTTCAGTTCTTAATTTATCTGAATAATTTGTGTTTAATTCCATTTTCTATCTGTCCCTTGGAAGTCCCCTCTCCTTTTGCTTTTATATGACACTGCTCTCTTTCCCTGAAAAGAGACAATGTTCCTACTTAGCGACATTTGAGGACATTCACTGATTTTTTTTTTAAATTTATTTATTTGAGAGAGAGAGAGAGAGAAACAGCATGAGAGGGGAGAAGGTCAGAGGGAGAAGCAGGCTCCCCGCTGAGCCGGGAGCCCGATGTGGGACTCGACGGGATCATGACCTGAGCCGAAGGCAGTCGCTTAACCAACTGAGCCACCCAGGCGCCCCGAGGACATTTACTGATTGATCTGGTCTTCAAGTGATGCTTGAAGCTCAGTTGCATAAAGCTCAGTTCTTAAAATACTTCTCTTCTTACATACTCTTCAGAAATCGTATCTGCTGTCTTGGCTTTAATTACCATCCCCAAGTGGATAGCTGATCATTTCTTTAGTAATCAAGAAGACTAGGCTTTTTGTAGTAATAAGCTAGCTCCCCATCTCTCCATGTCTTACCCCAATAAAGGTTAAAGAAACAGAGGAGCTAGGGGTCAGTACTCTTTATAGTCACTCAAAGGAAGTGGTGAGTTACATACTGTGTCTTAAAACATCTTTGCAGATGTAGCATAGATCAATGCTTATCACATTTTACTGTCATGGCCTCACCTTACCACAGGAAAAGAGCTGGAATATTTGTGAATAGCTCTAATGTTGTCATATCCTCTAACTTCTATTTCCTGCTTAGATCTTAAGACATAGATTGCTCTGTCTTTTGGAAACCTATATGAATTTGAAACATGTACTACATCAAAAACTAATGATGTACTATATGTTGGTTAACTAAACATAATAAAAAAATAAAGGAAAAGAAAAGAAGAAAATTAAAAAATAATGAAACATGTATCTAAAATGGAACTCTTACCTTTTCATTCACATTAGAACATCTCCTTTTTATTTCCTGTCTCAATGATGGCATTTATTGCCTATCTGTTTGCTTAGGTTAGAAACCTAGGAAACCATCCTTGACTTGCCATCAGAGTGATCTATATAAAATTAACTTTCCCATACAAAGTCCTTTACTTTGACATATCTTATAAATAAAATACAATTTAAAAGTAATTACTCTAGCAAACAAGGGCTTTCATTATCTTGCTTGAGTTATCTTAGAAAACTTAAGACCAACCACTATATAATTTACAACTTACCCTCTTGCCAAATTGAACTATGGATTCTCTCTAGTTTCTGAAAATTTCTCATGTTATTTCTTTGCCTTTGGCATAAAGGTCTAGAAGATCTTTCTCAGGACTGTTTTGAACTAATTCCTGCTGGCCTTTCTAGACTCAACACATACTATCTTCTGTGGTTAACCTTCTCTGACTTCAGATCTCTCATCCAATCTGGGATACACACAACACACTCAATTCACCTCCTCTCTCAAATTTTATTCACCTATATAGTCATTTGTTAATCACAGATATTTTTTGAGTCCCTGCTATAGAAATGATCCTTATCCTCCTAGAAAAATAGGCAGAATTACTTAGGGGTGAGTGAGGGAACACACAGTAAACACTTAAATAGATAATTATGTGCCATGGTACCCGTTTTAAGGAAGTAAAGAGTTATGTGATAGAGAGTATCTGGTAGTGTGTTGAGGGGCTATTTAATGATCAAGAAGCAGCTTCTTGGAGGAGACAGTAGTTGAAATAACAATAGAAGGAAGAGCCAGCTTTATTAAAAAAATAAATAACAACAACAACAACAACAACAAGAAAACAAGGCCAAAGGTTATGAGGCAGGAAAGGCCTTGTTCAAGGAACAAGATGGAGACCAGTGTATTAGCAAGAAACAGAGAGGTTTGAGATAACTCTAAATTGATAAGCTGAGCAATATTATGTAGTGCCTTGCAGGGTAAAATGAGCTTTTTCTTAAGAGTAATGGAAAGCCCTTTGAGGGCAAATTTAAAAAAAAAAGAGAGAGCGAGAGAAAAAGAAAAGAAAAGAAAAGAAACTCCTGGATTTGTAACCAGCCTGTTTTCCTATCTTTTCTCATTTCTTCTCCTTCTTTTTTTTTCCTTCTCTTTCTCCTCCTTCTTCTTTTTCTTTTTCTTCTTTTTATTTTTTTTAAATAAAGTAGATTTACCATGAGACATTTCTCCAATTGGTCATTTACATGAGCTTAGAACTGAATGGCTTGTGAATCTGAGGTAAGATCGTAAGATCAGAAGTAAAGGAAATTTACTCTTCAAGGATAAATGTGAACTTAAAAATGAAGGAATCCAGCAGAACAAATCAGATTAAGAAGGAATGAATAAGAGAATGTTTAGTGATGTGGATGCATTGAATGGAGAAAAATCCCCACTTACAAGAAATTTGATTGTGTGTGCTCCTTGAAGGAGTAGATTGTGTCTATGGATTATTGCATTTTTGACAGTTTCTGGTTTATATGCAAGCACTAAAAAAAAGCTGTCGAATTAAATTTGGAGATCATAAGGGTGAATAAGGATGCTTGGCTTGATTTGATCTTAATTTTAAAGAAAATGGAAGTAGCTTCACAAGTAAAAAGAGGCTAAGTTTGATCATCTGATGTTCAAGGGGAAAAGTCATGCAAAGAACAAAGCAATCAACACAAAACAGCTTAAAGAATTTTTGCACTCCTGTTAAAAATTAGAAAAATGAATTAGAAAACAGTTTGCTGAGGCTAAAATAAAATTAAATGAAGTGGAATAGGCAGTAAATGAAATAAAAAATGGTAAAAGGATCTTCAAGTTGATGAACGTAGATTACAAACAATCAAAGGTGACTGAAGTATGTGAGGAGAGAAAATAGTCTATTATTGAGAAGTTTAAAATTATTTTTAAAATGTTAATTTCCCCTTTCAATCTGATAAACATTATTACTTAAATATTCTGCATTCTTATGAAAAAGGAAGATACGTGGGTTTTTGATATGTATGGCAACATTAGCCTGCACCAGAAATGAAGGTCTTTAACTAGTAAAATTGTCCTCATTTTAGCAGTCATGATTTTTTAATCTTTTGCTTATTCAATTTATTTTTTAATCCCTCTACTTTCAGAAATTGAGTTTTAGCTTTTGCTCTTGGTTTTCTAGGGAGCAGGCCTTTACTGGAAAAAATCAGCAAAAATATTTGACCTAGCCATTTAGCAATCAAGATAATTTTCTCACTCTCTCTCTCTCTCTCTTTTTCTTTTTCAGGAGGCAATTGAAAGATAAAGGGTCCAATTCCTTACACAGCGCTTGAGCGATTCCTTACACAGCGCTTGAGCGATTCCTTACACAGCGCTTGAGC
>NW_027397116.1:10405394-10462861 GCF_003265705.2 Callorhinus ursinus
CGATTCCTTACACAGCGCTTGAGCGATTCCTTACACAGCGCTTGAGCAATTCCTTACACAGCGCTTGAGCATATAATTGGAATCACATACCTTTTCAGCATAAGAATTATCCATTGTGGGTTTTATTTCTTAATTGGAAGAAAACAACATAATTCAAGTAATGATCATAGTTTCTTAATATTTGTTTAAAGAACAAGACACTTAAGAATCTAATTTATTGGGAGAGACATCTCTGTGGTATGTTTGTGTAGATGTGCATAGAGAATAAAGACTACTTAGAATAATAACACTTTCTCACGTTCATTCTCTGGCTTTTTCTCTCTAAGATAAGTACTTCAGTAATTTGACTCTATTAACTTAAAATTTCTAATAATATGCTTAGGGACTGAACTAAAGATTCCCTTATGTTGCATATGAAGGAATGTAATTTCGATAACATTATTTTTAAATTTTTCTAAATATAAAAATATATGCTTACTTAGTAAGAAGAGTGTGAACCCACATAATCTACAAGCAACTGCTCTTGACGTTTGCATAGCTCTCCTTCTAAACATTCATCTATGTATTTACAAATAAATTGATTAATTCTGATTAAACAATCTTGTATCTGCTTTTTCACTTAACAGTTTCTCATGAAAACAATGGTTATTTCACAATCTTTCCAAACACAGTTCTAATGGCTGCAACATATTTCAGTTTTATAGTTTTGTAATGACCTCCTTAACTATGCTTCCACTGCTGAATATTTCATTTCTACTTTTTTATTTTATAAATAGTCCTAATATAATAGCTTTACATATAAAGCCTTGACCTTCTATATTAGACAAGACTCACTCTTTTATTTGTGAATGCCATAAACAAACTCAAAGTACTTTAAATTAAAACAAAAACCAAAACTAATGTGTTGGAAAGACAGTTTGACAATTTGATGGGTTACAGAATATAAAGTTTTCCAGAATAGAAAGGATTCTAAAACACTTGGGGCTCATGACTCAAAGAAACCATGGTAGTCCTCTCTGGATTTTTTGTTTTGCATAAAGTTATACATTAACTTTCCTCTTCTCTCCTTCCTCTGCTAGTGTTGGGTACATGGAGTATAGATGTTGTAGCTGCTCGTCCTCTTAGTATCTTTAATCACTGGTAAGAAGCTCACACAACTCTCTCTCTGTCTTGCTCCAGACACAAAAATCCAGGGAGGGTGTTCTTTAGCTCTACTTGGGTCTGACACTTATTGCTGAAACCTCCATACTTGCCAGGAGGGCAGCAGGGTGCTATGAATAACCCAGCTTGAGCCAGGTGTCCACTCTTGGACAGGTGCCACAATATAGCATCTTTGCTTTTGCTTAAGCTAAGTGTACATAGGAGGTGTAGACAATTTTAAAGGACCCTGTGACAGGCAAGTCACACCACAAGAACAGTCTCCACCATTCTGTTGACTGGAAACCAGATCCTTCCTAATGCAGGGCATTGCTGCAAAAACTTGCACATTATGATAGGTAAAGTTGGTTGGTCTAAATTGATTGGTTGAGGAAAGAAGAATGCAGGTAAGATCTTTCGACCATTAAAATAAAATAAGTTGTTCGTAAACAAAGTTAGGCTTTGTGATGAGCTTAGATCTGAAATCTAAGACTTAATATATTACCAGTTAAGTTGAGAACACAGTGTCTTGAGCACAACTAAAAACCCCGCTACAATAAAACTCCGTTAAAATGAATAGCAGTGTAAGGGCCTGGCCTAGTCCTGGAAATGCAACATACAGAATGACTTCACACACGATTCCTCCACTATGTTTAAGTAATATAGAACTGGGGTGCCTGGGTGGCTCAGTCGCTTAAGCGTCTGCCTTTGGCTCAGGTCATAATCCCAGGGTCCTGGAATCGAGTCCCACATTGGGCTCCTTGCTAAGCAGGGAGCCTGCTTATCTGTCTGTCTGCTGCTCCCCCTGCTTGTGCTCTCTCTCTCTCTCTGACAAATAAATAAAATCTTTAAAAAAGAAGTAACAGAACCATGGGACAAATTTTCCTTTTTGCACCCACCCAACCAACTAAAATCAGTATGTTAACAGTATGTCTGGGTTAAGCAGATATGACCCTCCTGCTTGTGAAGTTAGGGATACATTCTTCACTCCTAACACCCCTCTCCCTGCCCCACCACCATTAGATATACTCTATATTCTCTGAACAGAGATACGTCTTAATAAATATCCACTTTTTATTTTTTTATTTTTTTTATCAACATATATAATGTATCATTGGTTCAGAGGTACAGGTCTGTGATTCATCAGTCTTATATGATACCCAGTACTCATTACATCACGTGCCATCCTAAACATCCACTTTTTAAAACTAACTTTATATAGTATTCTAAGTGACCACATTTCTCAATTTGCAGGGGCCCCCAAGACACCTACTAGAAACAATTTGAACTCTATGTTCACATTTGTATTAAATATGCTGAGACATGTCTTACAAATTTTAGGAAGCAAAGGGAAAGCCAGAATGTGGGAGAAGTGATACACTTCTTAAGAGAAAACAACCAGAGTGAAGGAAGAGTCTGCCAGGGTAATGTGGAATGAGTGTCAGGTTATGAAGACTTAGGGCTCTCCATTAACTCCTGTCTCATTCACAACTACCAGGGCTCTGGGGATTTAGTGCCTTGTACTGACCCAACACTTGATTAGCAGAGACTCTAAGTGCTGTGTGGTGAGAAAAGAAAGCCCTCTGAAATTCCGGATAAAAATATGAAATATTTTTGGTGCAGACAGTGACTCGTGGATCTTAAAGTTTCTGAGAAGATGGAATAGCAGACACCACTTAAAGAGAATTTAGATGCTCAGGGTCTTACTAGGTCTGAGACCACTGTTTCCCCACCAGGTAAGGCAGGAATATGAGCCTAAGGACCCACAATACAGCACTGTATAGGTCCTGGAGTTCTTGCCAATGCTGGGGGAAGCAGAATCTCTGGATGAATTGAGATTTAGGATATAATTGTAAAGGCGACACATTGTGTCCACCTCTTAATGAAACTCAAACTCAAGACATATCAGCTACTCCAAGGAAAATATTAATTAAGTCCATGATTGACAGGAATTTTCTGAATTTAAAAGCAGTAGAAGATACCATGAAAGCATGTACACATGCATTTGATTACCAAAGAAGGAAAAAGCATTTTTGCATCATAAAAATCTATCCCAAATGAAAAGATAATCAGCAAACAGAAAACAAATGGCAATAAATATAACAAAATTATTCTTCTTAATATTCTCAGAACTATTTCATATTGACTAGAAAAACAAAATAATAGTATAGATAATAGGGTGAATACCTATCAATTTTAGAGAAAAAAACTATTTTTGTACCTACACAGACACACACACACACACACACACACACACACACACACACACTTACATGTACATATTATTGCTATGTAACAATGTCTTTTCAATTAAGGGGGTGAACACCATTTCTTATATGTTCTCTCTGCTTTTGGCAGTAAAAACTTTTATTCTTAAGAGATAAATATGGTTTTCTTTTAATGAGTATTTTGAAATTATATCTTTTAAAACATATTCTCAAATTGTTATTTTTTCTTAATTCACATGTATCAACTTATATTTATACCTGGTTGAAGCATAAGATCCTTATCACTTGGGTTAACTCACATGTGGGGACAGTAAATTACACTTCCTATTTCAAGATTTCCAGGACATTATCTGGGAATGAACAATTTAGTAATAAAGGCTTTTAAACCTCACATATTTTAGGAGTAAATTTCCATTATGTTGTCCTAAGTGGGATGCATAATCCTAGGACTCAACTCTATAAGAACAATAAGGACTAATATCCGTAAATATGAGCACCTGTGAGCTTTGCAGAGATAGTGGGAATTCATTCCTCATCAATCTGTTTATGCAGTAAATAGGTATCTGGCTTTTCTCTGTGCCAGATGCTGCACTTGGATGCACAGATGAGTAAGAGTGTTCTCTAGTTGCTTACAATCGAGAAAGATCAAAGATATTATTTAAGTTTCTTTTGAGGTTAAGTCAAGATTTTGTCATCACTTTGAAGATTCTCATCCACTTGAGGCTCGCATTCATTATAATTTCTATTTACCTTTTCTTCTAAATTGATACTAGCTTCATTACCACACACACACACACACACACACACATAAATATATATATATATATACATATATATATATATATTTCTGGAAGTCTGAGAATAGTTCAGAAAATATATTTTATATTTTTGCTCATTTTTAAATTTCATGCATTAGAGGGTGTTTTTTTAATGAACATAACTGTGAAGAATATGAAGAATATAATTTTGTTTAATAGCCATAATAATAATATCAATATCTGGCATTTATTGTGCTTTCATTGTGTGCCAGGAACTGTTCTATGTGTTGTAACATGTGTATCTCTATGTATTTTCACAAAAATCCTGAGATATTGAGGTACAAAAACTTCTTATCTGTTATCACAGTTCTGTCTATCCAAGAACATTTGTTATGGACTGAATGCTTATGTCCTCTCAAAATGTGTTTGCTTCTCCCCTCTGCTCTCCATCATGTGAGTATATAAGTCAGCCCTCTGCAATCCAGTAAAGGACTCTCACCAGAACCTTACCATGGTGGTACCGTGATCTTGGACTTCCACCATCAGAACTGTGAGAAATAAGTTTCTCTTGTTTATAATCCAACCAATCTATGGTACTTTGTCATAGCAATCCAAACTGACTTGCACAACCTCTGAAAACTGAAAGCTATTTTCATTTATTTTATGACAAAATTTATTTGGTGGTATACTTCTCAGCTGAACTGATTTGAGGTTAATAGTCTTTAACTAAACCTACTCAGTGTGAATGTTATATGTTTAGCAAAAAAAAAAAAATTGTCTTTTACTATGAGTACCGCTGTGATTGTTATATAGTATATAGAATATGAGTGAATTACCTCACTATCATACAGTTTAAATTGAGAAATACATATGGCCCCAACGGTTTTGGAAAAGGTATGATGGAATTATTTCTAATTCCCATTTACTAATAAGGACACTGAGGCCCAAAGTGCTCAAGAAAATTGACCAGGGTCACATAGCCTATAGAAGAACTAGTATTGAAACCCAGTCTTAGATGGCTAAAAGCAATTTTCTTAACTAGGCTTCAGAAATGACTAATCTATTTATATACAAGTGAAGTATGAATAGACATTAATGAATAAATGCTGTAGAAACACTATAATTAAGGTGGAAAAGCTTTTGTCTGGGTATCTTAAAAAGAGGAATTCTAACTGAAGTTCTATTACTAACTAGCTATGTGACCTTGAGCAAGTCTCTTAAATTATCCCTGTTCTAGATTCTTGTTCATGTGATGAAGATCATTATACCTGCCTTACAAAAATCTTGTAAAGCTAAAATGCTATAATTGTGGTGAAAGTACGTTGAAACTAATTAGTGCTGTGCTTATATAAGATATTATTATAACAATTTTGTAATATAAAGAGATATTTTTATTCTTTTAAATTGAAAAGAACATTAGAAACATTTCAAACTTATAATACTCAAGAGAAGAATTTCCTAAAGTGTGTTTCACAGAACACTAATCTGTGAAATGCTCCAGGACAGAGTGTTGTGGTCCAATATAGTTGGAAAAAGATATATATTATATCTCCCTCATAAAGATTCACAAGGCTAATGTAAATACTAAATGTTCTTAGAGTCTTGCTTAAAGAGAACTTTTTTTTTTTTTTTTTTTTGCTGTATTTAATCCAGGATGTCCAAAATTTATCAAGCCACCTTCCAACAACACCTTTAACATCTTGGAAACCATTTGGTTGAATATGTTATAGGAAATTTCCACAAAAGACAGTATTTAAAAGCCCAAGATTCTCATTAATGCTAATGTGTGTTTTGTCTCCACATGGAAAACTATTCAACTATTTTATGAGTACCACCAACTCTGTTTATATTTAGAAAAGTATACAGATTTTTCTTCTACCAAAAATGTTTTACTTTCAAAAACTAGAATTTATTTTTTTTGCAAAGTTTTCTCCCATAGCAGTATATCCTAGTCGTATAGTAATAACTCATTAGAGTTCATTAACATTGTTGTAGGCTTACCACATACAAATATAATCAACTTTTAAAGAGTTATTTCTCCACAATTTCCTTATTTTATTTATGGTTGAAAAAAACCCTGCATCCATGGTTCTTTGGAATATTCCTCTTGAAATAACTCTGATGATTAATTTTATGTGTTAACTTGACTGAGAAACAGGGTGCCCAGATATTTGGCCAACTATTACTCTGGATGTTTCTATGAGAGTGTTTTTGGATTTAACATTTAAATCAATAGACTAAAGCAGATTGCTCTCCCTAATATGCGTGAGCTTTATTCAATCAGTTGAAGACATGAATAGATCAAAAGGCTGACCCTCACCTGACTAAGAAAAGTCCTCTGGCCTGACTACCTTCCCCGAGTTGTCACATAGATTTTTATCCTGCCTTCACATATATTGCCAAACTGAAACTTTGATTCTGAATGTTGAGCCTCTGACACTCAACTCTGAGTTGGGATGGAACTGCACTATAAGTTTTCTTGGTTCTCAGGCCTTCAGACTTGGACTGAAAGTATCCACTGGCTCTCCTGGGTCTTCTGGATCTCTGGATGGATATATATATATATCCAGTTTCTCTGGATGGATATATATATACATATCTCATTTTCTCTGGAGAACACTGACTAGTACAGACTTTGGTACTGAGAGTGGTTTTAAAGTACAGAATTTTAAGGTGAGTTTTATGAATTGCTTCTGGTATTTTTGGAACTGGCTTTCTAATATAATTAGATATGAGATATTAGATATAATTTCTAATATAATAAGATTTAAAGATGCTAATGACTCAATTTCCAGTAGCAAAGAGAGCACTGATAGTTCATGATGTGATTTGGCAATAGGGACACACAAGATATTTCTATTGGGTATTCATAATCAACCACTTATAAAAAGCAAGGATCTGGATGTCTGTGTATATGATATGTTTGTACATTTTTCTCAAGCTAACAAATATGATGAGAATGGCTGGTTCCTCCTAATGTTGCTGGACAAAGTTGGGGAAAAAATTATGAACTGAGGAATTTGAATTTCCAGCTCAAGCACTGCATAAATGACCTAAAAGCTTCTGTGAGTGCCTTAAAGGATACCTTTATTTCCAGTAGCCTAAGGCTGAGATTGCTAAAATCAAATGAAAACATCCCATCCTGTGAATGGCTGAATTATAGCACAATTTGAACTCCTAGCCTTGTAAGGTGTCTACAAGGTACTTAGAGAGGGCACTAAATATGATGGGATAGGGTCCTGAGAGTTGGAATGGAAACATGAAGGAAGATCCTGGTGAGGTTGGGGACACTGAGTCCCTAAATTATGATCAATCTTCTTTGCAAATGGAAGTGACTTCTCCATTCCCAGTGGCAGGGTCAGCAAAACACCATCCCACCCTAGGAGTATATCAACTCTCTAGCTCTATGTCATAGTTTAGTTCACAGGGATCTTGCTAGCCTTTTCTTTCCACAGGATATTATACTGGTCCATTACGTTGATGACATTATGCTTATTGGACTTAGAAAATAAGAAGTAGCAACTACTCTAGATTTATTGATAAGACATTTGCATGTCAGAGGGTGGGAAATAGATATGACTAAATTTCAGGGGTCTTCTGCCTTTCTAGGGTTGCAGCAGTGTTGGGCATGTTTAGATACCCCTTCAAAGGTGATGGATAAGTTATTGCATGTGGACCCTCTTATAACAAAAAAGAGGCACAAAGCTTAGTGAGCCTCTTTGGATTCTGGAAGCAACATATTCTTCATTTGGGTGTGTTACTCCAGCCCATTTACTGAGCAATCCAAAAAGTTGTTAGTTTTGAAGGAGGCCCAGCTCAAGAAAAGGCTCTGCAACAGGTCCAAGTTGATATGCAAGCTTCTCTGCAATTTAGGCCAGATGTTCCAGAAGATCCACTGGTGCTTGAAGTGTCAATGGAAGAGAAAGATGCTTTTTGGAGACTTTGGCAAGTCCCTATTGGTGAAGGACATTGCAAGCCCTAATGATTTTGGAGTAAAAACCTATTATCCTCTGCGGAAAACTACTCTCCTTTTGAAAAACAGCTCTTGGCCTGATATAGGGCCTTACTAAAGACTTAACACCTACCCTTGGGTCATGAACTAACTACGTGACCTGAGCCACTGCCCAAAATGAAATGTGTTATGTAAAGTGAAATATGACTTTGTTATGTCTTCATTCATTAAGTATGGTCTAAGGGCATGCATATGTATGCTAAGTTGACAAGGGGTAGACTTCTGATGGTTAATATTTTTTTGTCAACTTGACTGGGCCATAACATGCCCAGATATTTGGTCAAATATTATTTTAGGTGGTGGGTGATATTGGATGAGTTTCACATTTAAATAGATGGAATGAGTAAAACAGATTGCCTTCCCTAATGGGTGTGGACTTCTTCTAATCATCTGAAGATCTGAGTAGATATAAATGCTAACCCTTTCCAACAAGAAGGTATTCTTCTTGCCTGATTGCCTTTGGTCTAGAATATTGATTATTTTTCTCTGCATTCAGACTTGAACTAAAACATTGACTCCTCCTGGGTCTTGAGCTTACCAACATTCACACTGGAATTATACCATCAGCTTCCATGGGTCTTCAGCCTGATAACAACCACTACTGATCTTGGGACTTGCAGTCTCCATAACTGCATGAACCAATTTCTTATAATAAATCTCTGTCTCTCATCTCTCTCTCTCACTCTCTGTCTAAACACACACACACACACACACACACACACACACACACACACACACACACCCCGACTTACTTTATTCGTTCTGTTTCTCTGGAGAACCCTAAGACAGACTCTTAAAAAAATTTTACATCTTTACCCCATAAAGAGAAACTCCAAAAAAAGTTCTTTTGCAGTTGATGTTTTGTGGCAATTTCTGAACTATGCTGATCATACCTCAGAAGATTATTCTATAGCTTAATCATTCTTCTCAACCCTTTCATTCCCTATTGGTAGAGTTAGGTTTTCTCCACACATTTTCTTCTTAGCATGTGGTATATGTGTACATATAAGACTATATTAGATTATTTGTTCACTTATTTATATTTTCCCACAACTCACAACTAATCTCTAGAACAGGAACCAATTTACTTATCTTTGTTGGAATATCCAATTACATCTCAATGCCTGACAATTAATTGGTAGCAAATACCAGTTGAATTATTAAGAGGAATGTATAGTAAAGATCTCATTAAGATCTTTAAAATCTGAATCCTTAAAATCTTGCCTTTCTACCCCTTTAAAATAACATTTCAAATGAAGCAAATGTCAGTATGTCAGATATTTTGTAGCATAAATAATGTTTTTTGGCCGGCAACACTTTATGGTGCTGTTGAAATGAAGACTGCCAAAATGAGAACAGAGAGAGGCTATTTACTCAGTCAGCCACCATCACTCTCATTTGGCAACAACTCAAAGGCAAGCAGTGGAGCGGGAAAGCTTTATAGTATGTAAAATGAAGGCCCAGGTGCACTCTGATTGGAGGTTGTTGGCATGGCGAAGCTAGGGGAGGGTTAACTAGAAGTGCGGCATCTTATGTGATTGATTTGAGGAGCATATTTGGCTTTCTGTAGTTGGTCTTAAGACAGAAGCGAGGGCAAAAATTAAGGAAGCTCGCAGTCATTGACCAAGGCCCGACCATTCTAGGCTGAATGCAGCAGAGGTTGTTGTTTGGCTTTTTTGGACTGTTTGCTGTGGAGTTTTTGGGATCAGGGCTCTATTGCCCTATGTTATTTGTCCACTCGTTTATTCAGTCTCTCAGTGTGAATTATTATAACATTATAGTGACGTAACTTTAAAAAATAAAAATATAAAATTTCACATCATCTATACCAAGGAGGGGGAAGATATTCTGGCACATACATAGTGGTGAGTAGCTGTCTGTCAAAAATACCCCGTTAATGATTGAGAATATAAATGCACAGCTCAAATATGGCGACAGCGGTAGAGAGATGAGGTGGAATTTCTGAAAATACATACTGTGGATTTAAATAATACACTAAAGGCACACACAGCCTCTCTTTTCTGTGAAAAGATGCATCATCTCTTCTAGTGCACATTGTTAGAATATACCTTCTTCTGATCTAACTTTAATTATGGCAGCATCAGCAAATTCCACAGTGCCTCTCCAATTTAGAAGATTTTGCTGGCTGACTTTAGCCCGTTTATCCCAGCAGTTGGTCTACTAATTCACATTAGCCCTGTGGAAGAGAAAATTGCACTTAAGTAGAGGAGTGATGTGCTCAAATGATAAATGTTCATGAACTAAATCCTTCAATTCAGGAATACGAAAAGGTGAGAAGCAGAAACATTGGTTACTCATTTTTTTTCTTTGAATTATCATTTTCATCAATCATTTTCAAAACATAAATGGACTCTTTTTGTTCCCACTCAACTATATCTCCCATATATTATCCAAGAAGAATGTATGCATGTCACGACTCTAAGAAAATGATGTATATGTTATTGTGAAGTAGAGCATTTATTCTTCAAAAATCATAAAGAAAAAAATATTTTTCTCCCTTAGCAATAAGATTGTTTTGCTAAAATACAAGTATTGGATTCTTTAGTCTTCCATAAGCATTGTCTAATACAGTTATATACAGAATATGTATGTTACAAATAAAAAATGCTGTTTTGTCTTTCATTTTCATACTTACATTGAATAAAAGGTTACCGTTTATATCTTCAATTCCTCTGACAAGTCTTTCAGGGTTTCAACTCTATAGACCACTAAGTTGCAAATAGTATAGCATCTTGCTTCACAAACTAAAGTGCCCTCAGTAGCAGAGAATGCATTCGAGTCCTCAGGTGTCAATGGGAGCCACAGAAGGGCCTGGTAGCATTTTCAAGGTTCTTTGGAGGTTCTGGGGGGTAAATGGTCAGTTTCTTAGGGGTTGAGTTGTTTGTGTCTTTACATGGCTAGCTTAAGGGTTTCTGATCAGCAATCTCAGAGAAATGATCTTGAAAGTCTTTTTTACTGAAGAAAGAGGGATGATAATATCATTTATTTCACCATGTATGCTATGTTTCACTGCAAAATGAACTAATAGCTCAAGCAACTCAAAGTTGTCTCCATTTCTCAAATTTAATTTTCACCATAACAATATTTTTCTTGTGTGACTCAAAGGTCTCTGATCTACTATTTAGGAAAACACCTTTACGGTAAGTAATAAAGTAAAAATATTTAGCTTTCCTTCACATTGTTGGTTGAGACTGTTCATCTTTGGAAAAATATCTATTAAATAAACTGATGTCTGGCCCTTTATCATCAAACTCATATCTGGCCGTTTATTACTCAGATGTTACAGATATTTGATTTTCTATATTTCATTTTATCCTTTAGCATGCAATCTTTTGTTTCTGCATGAAGAAAGTAATACATTAACTTGGTGTTTAAAGAACTGATCAGAACATTCCTCATAAAAAGCCAAGTATATCCATTTATTGAAACAAAATCCTACTATTGTTTTCCAGTTGTTAAAAATTTGCCTAAAAAGGTGAAATTTCAAATCTGTCTTTTTTTTTTTTAATGCAAGTCACCACTTTTAGAATCTCAGTTGATGAGAGGAAGAAAATGGGGAAGTGAGACAATAGACATAAATGGCAAAATGGCTAGTGATGCATGTGGTTACTATGCAGGCAACTATTCTCCCACTTTTGCCTCTTGATTCTCTTGAAAAAAAAAGTGAAAAAATTGCATAACGCATCTTCTGAAATTCATTCACCAGCTATTTTTGTGTGAATATTTTGTAAACGATCAACTTAATGGTGTGGTATCAGAATAAAATCTGCAACTTTACTCTTTGCCAAGATGATTATGGCAATCTTAAATCCATACTCTCTCTCCAGCTCCTGTCTTCCCGAGACTGGCTGCATCAGGACCTCTGCCCTTAAAATTTCGGAGGAGTCTCAGCTCCCTTGTTGCCCTGTGCTTATGTTGACTACAAACACCATTGTCTAAACTAGTCATTTCTCTTGCTCTCTTTTTCTTTTTGACACTAAAATAGGCTCATCAGATCAATTGCTTTTATAATAGCCTCCTTGGAAGAGTAAAATTTAAGCAAATCATAGGACATATAGAGTTCTAACATTCTGGAGTTTTTGTAATAGAAACCTAGGTGAAATTCTCCCTTTCCTCTATTACATTTGTCCATCCGTGTTTCCCTGTAGTATACCTAAGTGCTGAATTGTACAGCATCCCCTATTAAATAACACAACATGAAGTTTTAATTTACCCAAAGCATAATCAAATAAAAGAAAAACAGAGCTTATTCTGTCAGAGTAGAGAAGACTAACCTGTAGGACAGTCAATTTCAAACACGACATTAAATAAAAACAAGAAGTTACTGTGTGTGCACTTCTTCCGACCTCAACGCTCTAACCTTTTGATCTATTTCTTAACTCTAAAATAGTGCTATGTCAGGTTATCCTCTGCAGAATATTTTCTTTGTAAGATCAGCATTATTTTAGAGATGAGAAAGATAGAAGCAACCGGGGATGTAAATGAATGATTTTTAGAGATCACTTTGTTATCACAATTTCAAATTGCATTTTGATTGTAATCCCCATCATCATACATTTTCTTGAAGCAAACCTACGTACTGGCCCCTTCAGTTGTGAGATCGCTTTTCTCACCTGCAGGAAGAAAGAACGTCCATGAACGTCTTCATGAGCGAGGGGAACAGATGCCTGAAGTCCCAAGAAGAGCAAAAGCAAGCAGCCCTCATGCGAGAGAGAATTTCATTTTCTGGAATTACCAATTGTTTGGGGTCCAGGTTAAGAGTGGTATTAACTTGTCTGGAAGTGGCAATCTAAATGGGTCAAGTCCAGTTGTTGCCAACTATTATAGCACCTGTCCTAATACTGGAATCTCTAGGGAATAGTGCCATTTAGAAAAATGGATAAGTGAAATCGAGGGACAAGATGACTTTGTCTTCACTCTATGCCTTATTCACACTGGCAGTTTAAAAAAAACTGCACATTTTGATCTTTTCAGACACAGTATCACTTAAATTCATTCTTCCTCTGCCTGTTCAGGGTGGGGATGATGGGTGGCAATGCATTATTTTAAGTACGACTTTCCACAGCCCGCCAATGGCTTAAGATAGAACGCTTTGAAGGGGAACTGAGAGACAAAGCAGATTAGTTCTCCCCATGAATGCCTAGGTATGCAGTCTAAAGGGTGTGTTTCCCCCCCCCCCCCCCCGCAATGCTGGCAAGCTATTGAGTTCCTGCCAACAATGAATTCTCAGCGGGATGACAGTGGGATTTGTCAGTAGCTGCTGCTTGACAGGTTGAAGGGAAAGAGGTGCAAGAAGATGGAATGAAATCACACTGCCACACAGCCTCAAAGGGTTCAGTCCTGGGCTGTGGCACACCATGGCAGCTGAGCAGGCAACGAGGCAGACGACATTTTGCTGAATCAAGAGAGTGTGTCCTCCATGAGAGGAAGAGGCTCCACAACTAAAGCTAATTTTTGAAATGTCTTGTCTTAGAACTCAAAGCTCTTAAGGGCACACTGAAGTCCAGCACCACCGCGAATGTCACATAAAAATTTAAATTAAAAAAACCCAAGGGTTGGTATTTGAAGGTGAGGGGTAGGAAAGAGAGAGAACAAGGAGGCATGCTTTTCCAGAAGCATGGATTATTTGATCAGTGTCCATCCTGGAGTGAAGGTGATTCTCCTGAATCGCTCATGGGAGGTCATCTCCACCCCTGTGCACCTACTGTGTTACTAAAGTTCAAAGAAATACACTCTTTTTTTTTTTTTACAGCAGATCTCCTAAAAACATGCAAAGTACTTTAAATAATTTCACCCAAAGCTGAGAGAATAAAGTGGCTGACATGGTGTGCCATTCTCTTTCAACCACTTTATAAACTATTTTCAAGGGAAATTTTATCCAGGTGTAATTTTCATCCTAGGCACTGACTTTAGAATATCATCTCTAGGTAAGATGAGCACCATGGTAAGCATATGTATTTCCCTGGAAAAGGGCAAGAGGACTTTTAAAGCATGTCACAATTTGTGGGTAATATTCAAGCCAAGGGCACCACCTTTCATAAGAAGAGCATTGCATATAGTAGTATTTGCATTTTGATAGTAAGTATCATGTGAAATGCTTACAAATCTTTATGTGACTCTGGCATATGGACCAAAATTGTCACCAGAGATTATTACTTCACACAATATGTGTTTAAAATAATGATTTTTATTATCTCACATACTTAGAATGGTAGCTGGGCCTATGGGTAAGAGCAAGATGGCTCATGGGGTAGGGAAAGAAAATATTAGAATGTATATATTTTTTAATATAAAAAGGAAAAATTGATCTTCAGTAATTTTGATCATAAATGGACAATTTTGCCCTTAGTTGTTTTTATTTTTTTTAAGTTTTTATTTATTTGAGACAGAGAGTGAGCTTGTGTGTGTGCCCTCGTGCATGTGGGGGGAGGGACAGAGGGAGAGAATCTTTCAAGCACACTCCATGCTGGGCTCAGAGCCCCTGTGCCGGGACAGGGCTGGATCCCAGGACCCATGAGATCATGACCTGAGCCGAAACCAAGAGTCAGTCACTTAACCAACTAAGCCATCCAGGCACCCCAACCCTTAGTCAGTTTTTATGACATGAATGCACTGAGAAATATTGGAAGTTTCATAGAAGTCAAAATATATAACTACTTTAACTACTTGATATTATTATTATTTATTTTAAATGATAAACCTTAAGGCTGGGGCACAATCAATGTTTTTTTTTATTGTTAAAAATCAGATCTGGATAACAAGTATTTCATGGCTGGTATCTTAACAAATCAATATTGATTTTAATAATGTAAATATTTAATTACTTAATTATTTGATTACTTAATTCGATTATCAGTTCAAAAGATTGTTTTACTTACTACAATAACCTACCTTCCTCAAAAAATTAAAAATAGTATATTATTCTTAAAAAAGAACTTCATTCAAGGAGAGCTGTTTCTGCAGCTCAATTACTGTTTACTTCCTCCTTCCAGGGACCTACCTTTATTGTCTGGGCTCTCCCACGTGTCTTAGGTATAAATGTTTACCTTCACAGTAGAATTATTTGTAGCTTTCAATTTATAGAAACATTTCTTTTTTTTTATTTTTTAGTACAAATTTCACTGCTGTTGACCACCTAAGTGGCTGGGGTTTTTTGTTTTATTTTTGAATTTTGGTTTTTGGTTTTGGTTTTGGTTTTGGTGGGGTTTTGTTTGTTTGTTTGTTTGTTTGTTTCTTAGTACTCTCATTTATTTGCAAAGGGAAATGGAATGCCCTTGTTTCTTCTTACGTTGAAGTAAGTATCCCTGTTATTAAAGTAAAAGTAATTTTTTTTAAAAGTAAAGCAGATTTTTAAAAAACCTCTCACTAATTAGTTCAAGTGTTATTTAAATAGAAGGGCTAAATATACTTGTCTTTTGTTCTCAGTGGAAAAGGATTTAACCTCCAGGAGACAAGCTGTTCTCAAACCTCATAGTATTAGGTTGCTAAATTAACAACCAAAAGAATATTGAACTTAACATTATAATAAATACTCATCTCTAATTTAAGAGTGGGGCTAACTCTGGACTTACTTTAAAAGTTGCCCCAGTTGGCCCCTTTTAGTAGCTCTTCTATCGTATCTTCTACCCACCCTTCTCAGACTCTCTGGTTGCTACTTCCAAGGCATGGCTATATGGGACCTTTCACTCCCGACCTAAGAACCTTACTTATGTAGCCCCTGGAGTCTCAGAGAGATAAAATTACATTTTATTATCCAAAGAATCACAGTTATAATTAGAATTTCATGTCAGTTATGGGGAGAGAGAGTATCAGTCAGGTCAATAGGGGTACATGTTTGAGCCTTGGGGAGCCTTCAAATTATAGCTGGTTGGAAATTGCTTATTCTCTCTTTTATAGGCCTAACTCAGGGAAAGAGGTTTAATTTAAATATCAAGGTAAAGTTTAGAAACATTTTTATAACATACAGAATTTTTTAAGATGTAAAGGACCTCGTGAATTTCCTAATCTAATCTCTTCTTCATATGACAAAAACCTGTAATTAAAAGAAGAAAGCTTTAAAAACTATCATTGTTAATATGTATTTAATAAGATTATGAAATTGTCAGCAAATTTATGGAATACAGTTTTATATGTGAATAAAAGCATTATCCAAAGAATAGCTGTTATGAACATTTTCAAGGTGAAAGAACAAAGAAATACAAAAATTTCTCCAGAAATGGAAGATGTATTCAAAACTTGCAAACAGATTTTAATCTCAGGTCATAAAAACCTTAAAAAATGTCAGTGTGAGTACCCATGACAAGAAAATAAAAAGGAGTCCAAACATCCATTATATGGGAATAAGAATGAGCAAAATCAAATTTTGGTACAAAGAAAGGACAGAACAGAAATAAAGTAAGTGGAGTTGTGCACAGAAAAAGTTACCCAAGAGATAGAAGCAGATCTAAGTGAAGATAAAAATCAACTACACAGATCTTAATAACTCTTATTGTCAATGAAAGTAGAATCCCAAAAGAGAGACTGGAAAGTTGAACAATTCATTGGCTGGCAATAGAAGAAAATAAAATGTGAAAACAGCTAGACAGGGATTTAGATGTTATTTTAAAGTTAATGCACTGTGAAAAGGAGCAGAGAAATGAACAGACCCAGCATCACTGTAATAACCAAAGTTCAGAAAAGTTGGTAAGAAAATTCAATGCCTCTTTTTCATATTCTGTACACAGAGGAAACAATCTGCCAAGAAATCTTTATGGTAGGTTTGACACTGAAGATTTTAAAAATCGGATGAACTGGAAAACATCATTAGCTAAAAAAAAGGGAAAAAATATAATTATGTAGCAGACTCATCTTTTTAAAAAGTGGAAGAAGAAATAAATGACAACTTGGAAACACAGTGGGACCATTTATAAATGATGCTGGGGACATGGGCAATTGCCTTCTTTTAAAACATATTGTGTTTCTTTTTCTATAAATGCTTTTCTGTATGTCGAGGGGCAATGGTTTGGTTAGCTCCCTCCTCCACACCCCCAGTAAGTCTTCCTAAATTTGTTTCCCCAATTTCCCAATCATGAGTGCCACCCTGTACCACACTCTCAGAAGATGTTTATTTCTCTGATCTCCTACTTTGTTGAGAAAATTGAGAACCCCAGGTTTAAAATCTCTTGACTACCTTCCACTCCATTATAGACTTACTTATATCCACCCTAGGTTTACCTCCAGTTTCAGCTGATGGGTGCACTTTCTGCTTTTTAATTTCAACAGCTCCATCCTTAACCTTGATCCCATTCTTTTTCATGTTCAACAAGGACTTGGTTTGTAGATTGACCAACATCACCTTAATCTTACCGGCATGTTGACTAAACTTTAGAAAGGCTTCTTCCTGGCTTTAGACTTTACTTTAGAAAACTTTAAATGACAAGTCTTTCTCTGCCCCTTAGAGATGTAAATCTTTTTAAAGCTTCTTGCCTGTTTACAACAAGGAATGTCTTTTTCCAGAACCTGAGAGCCATCCCTTCCGGATGTAATTATCATGGAAGACAGGTCCCATCTTCCAGTATCTGTGGGAGGGTAGAAGACTAACTTTGAAAGTGCTTTGCCCCAAATTGTAAAACTATCTCCTGCCATAAAGATAGGAAAAGGTTTACTTTCCCTTTGAGTGAAGCCTGTGATATCAGAAGGCTTATGTTCCCCCCACCGCAGATCTTTAAAACTTTCCTTTTTTTTTTTTTTTTTTTTTTTAGCACAGTGCAACTCAGACTGAGTTCTGGTTTCTTTCCCCTTTTCCAGCAGCCGTGGAAAAAGTCATCCTTGCCTGTTTAACTTTGTGCAGTGAAATTTTTGCTTTGGTAAGACTATCTCAACTTTTTCCAATATTTAAAAATTCTTCCTGTTTGCTGGGTTATCATACTGCTTAATAACATGCTGAGCTGGGCGCCTGGGTGGCTCAGTTGGTTAGGCGACTGCCTTCAGCTCAGGTCATGATCCTGGAGTCCCGGGATCGAGTCCCGCATCGGGCTTCCTGCTCAGCGGGGAGTCTGGCTTCTCCCTCTGACCCTCTTCCCTCTCGTGCTTTCTATGTCTCATTCTCTCTCTCTCTCAAATAAATAAATAAAATCTTAAAAAAAAAAAAAACATGCTGAGCTGTCCTATGCTTCCCAAATATTTTTTTCTTATTTTTTCCTCTGTTATCCAAATTTCTTCAACTATTAGTGCCCACTCACACATTCCATTCAATTTTCTCACCTACAAGTTTACTCCTGAAATTACTGTACCATCATCATTCCACAGTAACTTTTCTAGCTCCTATACACATAAACCACACACCCAAATCTGATAAACACTTCATCAGCACATTGCAGTATTGTCATTGACTACTTCCATTCTTCTTGAAATTCCTCTCTTGGCTTCTGTGACCACACGCTTGCTTCCTTTGGCTCTCTTCCTTCTTCCTTACCCACTGTTTCTGAACCCCCTTTGCTGGATTCCATTTTTCTGGCCATCACTTTAATATTCTTAATCCTTGCCTGCTTCTCATATTCCACTCACCCTCTTAGAGAGAACTCATCTACAGCCAATAATGCTGTTAGCACAATCAGCCCTTCTGACTTCCAAACTCAGATATCCATCTTCTTCTTGGACATTTCCACTTGCTTCTTAAACAGGCTCCTCAGACATAATATGCTGATCCTCTGAACTCACCTTTCTTTCATAATGTGCTTTTCTCCCTTTGTTTCCTATCTCTGAGGGTGGCCCAAAGACTCATGTGGTCTCCTAAGTCCAAATTCTGTGACTGTTCTCCACATCCCCCTTCCCTTTACCCTACGAGTCCAAATAATCACCAACTCCTGCCTCTATAAACCTTCTTAAAACCAATCCTTTCTTTCCAGCCTTTTGGTGAAGGTGCTCATCTTTTGCATGATCGATTGCTAGTAGGAAGTGTTATTTGCTCATATGGTTTTGCCCCCACCCTCTATCTATCCTCCATTCTTGTAAGAAAGTGATCTCTCTAACATATGTCTCTGACCTTCACTCTTACCTCGGTTCAATTGTCTTCATGGCTCCCTGTCTCTTACAGGGGAAAGAGCAAATTTTTTTAGAAGACATACTGAGCACCTGTGACCTGGATCCAGTTTATTTCCTAAATTATATCAGCCCTGTTCTTTTCCTTGCAATTCAGCGGTATGGATGTATTTGCTCTTTAAACTGACTGTTACTAACAGTTGTTTATTTCTTCACACATAAGACTCAGCTCGGGTTATTATCTCCAATGGGTAGAGTTTTTTGCCAAGCTACACCCCTCCCCTGCTTGATGTCTGACATAAATAGGGCATCAATGAGGTTAAATTAAGGTTAATAAAATTATGAAATATTATAATGTCATCTAGTTTAAAAATTTGTATTTATAGTTCTTTTATTTTTTTTTTTTAAAGATTTTATTTATTTATTCTTGAGAGACAGAGGAGAGAGAGAGAGAGAGAGAGAGAGAAGCAGAGGGAGAAGCAGGCTCCCAAGGAGCAGGGAGCCTGATGCGGGACTCGATCCCAGGACCCTAGGATCATGACCTGAGCCGAAGGCAGACGCTTAACCATCTGAGCCACCCAGGCTCCCTTTATAGTTCTTTTAAAGCACTGAAATATTAATTGGGAAAAGCATGGCAAGAAAAAAATGAGAGTGAATTTTCAAAGGTGGTTATAAACAGAGGTGCTTTTTTTTCTTTGTAAGTTGAGAAGATATATAATGGACCAGGGTTTGATAAGGACCCTTTTGAAACATTTCGTATGCTGAAAAATACTCATGGAATTAAGACACATCAAAATTCTGTCAGAAAGCACACTATATCTTGTTATTTCCTCAATATTTTAAGATGATCACACAATTTCTTCAATTCCAACTAGAGCTAATTTAATGAGAAAATACAGAGCTTTTTCTCTCTCTCTCTAGCTAAAGGGCAGATCGAGGAAGTTCTAATATATTTTTTTAAAGTATACATTTTAGTTTTTGCAGTAAAACTTTTTCAGATATCCCCACCTTGTACATTTTAGCTTACATTTTGAGATCAGGCAGGTTTTCCCCGGCAAGAGAATAGATAAAGGCAAGATAGTGAGTTTATACTAATTACATCACGTTATGGGTTGACAGTTGCTAATTAATTGAACTGAAAGCTGTGGGTACAGCGATTTATATACAATTTTGTAACGGTGCATGAAAATATACCCTTTAATAACATTTACTAAATATTTACCATGCACCAGTTCTTTTTCCAAGTACTTTGCATGAATTAATGTACCTAATCCTCTGACCATTCCTTTGAGACAGGTGTTATTATTCCTCTTTTTTTTTTTTTGCAAGCAAGGAAACAGAAAAACAGAGTTTTAGTAACTTAGTCAGGGTCACACAAGTAGAAAGTGGCAAGTGGTTTGGCTCAAAACTCATGTTACTGAATTTTAAAACTCATACTAAATAAAATATAATGTTCTGGTAACTTTTCAATTATACTTGTCTTTATACTATTCAAATAATAATATACTTGATATAAAATTTCTTTTCAATTTTGGGGACTCAAAAGATCGATCTTATCTTTATATCATGTGTTTTCTTCCATAATACATATTCCCATTTTCTGTTCTCATTATCCTTCCCTACTATTTTTGCCACAGCATTTCTCAAATGCTGACTTGTATTAATGTTATCATTTATTTAACTACTTCTATAATATTTATTATCTGCACCCATTCTTCAAAGATCTTTGAAAATATCAATTTATTTAACCTTCACAATACATCTATTGATACTTTTTTTTTTATGTCAGATGAGAAAACAGAGGCAGAGAGAGGTTAAGGAATATTTCCAAGGTCATAGAGGTGGGAAGTGGGGAAGCTGGATTCGAACTCAGGCATTTCAAATAGATCCAGAAACCATATTCCTCATTAGGCTATGTTGCCTATGCTTATCAATGTTTAAAATCAGTTGTTTAGATTGAACAAATCTCTTTGAGCAGAATGAAATCTCTTGTCTATATATTTGATCTATTAGCATACAGAAGCTATATAAAACAGTTTAGGATTTTATTAAGTTATTCTCATTTTATACGTGGAAAACTAAGGTGCAAATGAAAGGCAGCAGGGACTTAGAATTGACATTTTGATAGTTGTAAACCTTCCAAAGAGTGGCAACTCTTTAGAAGCCCTTTGTAAAGGAATAGATAACCTACTAATGCTCTTTGGGGGCAATGCCAATGTGGAAGTTTAGAAGACTTGCCAAATTTCACACTATTAAGTCATCACTGAGCTGAGACTAGAATAAGGGTACTGATAGAATTGCCAATCCAGTTGCAACAGTTTACATATGTTGTGGGTTTACCTTGTGGCTTACACCGTGCGAACTCCTTTGCGTTTGCCAAAGAATAATCCCAGCAAGTGTAGGATGGCCGCTCATTTTATTTCCATTTGATAGATCCAGGAAGCAAAGATTTGGAGAAATTAAACAGTGTTAGTTTCCCAAGCTAATGAATTTTGCTAGCTGATAGGTGGAGAAGACCAGATTTTAATTCATTAGGTTTGTCTCTAGAGCCATCTTAGAAGTTGCCAAAAATCAATTTTTACTTTTCGTATTAAAATTTTATGTTGGCTCTCCAGAATGAAAGCAATGAATCCACAAAGGAATGAATGTTGGAAAGGGATGCGAAAAGCAGGAAAAGAAATGGCTTTGATATTTGCTGAGGCCACATTTTGTAAAATTCGTCCATGGAAATTTAGGATGTTCTGTCTTGATATTCACCACAGCAACTATGAAAATTGTTACTAGGGTAAAAGGAAGTTATAACATAAAGAAGTTAGAATGCAATTTGTAGTTGTAGAAGAAAGCGTATAGCCAGTGATTAGAAACTTACTTGTTTTTTTTTTTTTTTTTAATCTGAGGACATGTCTCAAGATAGAAGAAAATGAAGGAAAGTAGAATAACAAGGTCGGGGGTAGCCGATGTATCCTCGTCGCTGTCGTAGAGACAAAATGACAAGCGAGTAGCTGGCAGGAAGCCCAGAAACCCAAGGCTGACACCCGGAACATTCTTTCATAGCAAGTCTAAAATCAGGACATGAATGAGAGGCCTCCTGGTGGAGGAGAAGATGCAGACGTTCAGTGACAGTGGCCATAGTGTGTCTGTGAGCACTATGTTGCAGCAGGTAACAGATATGAACAGGTGACAAGAAAGGACAAAAGGAAAATCAAAGCTTCTATTTGCTACATTGAGCTTTAGGGCCATGAGGATTTTATCCTTTTTATTATTTAATTTTTTCCCCCCTAAACCTTTTTTGTCCTCCTAGGATAGTGTTCCTCATTTTCTGTTCATGATTTCAAAACTTCTGTCTTTCTCTACGGCCAAGATTAGACACTATATGAAAATAAATGACATTGTCATGGTTTCCCTGTTCAACTTTTTAATATTTACCTCTCACTGTGGTACCCACCACTCTTCCTCTCTTCCTCCCACCCCCTCCCTCAGGGCAATGGTTGATGCTTAGGTAAACTGTATTATCTAAACTTAGCTATTTTGAATTTCATTTCTTTACACTCAAGCTCTTTGTTATTTGAGAGTGGATGTTAATGAATTGATACATTATGCCTCATGGGCAACCCATCTGCATTTTAACTGGTGCATTTTAAATGCCTGATTCCATAGAAGAAAATTGTAATGTTAACATTATAAGGAAAGAGACTTTTAGGAAACATCTCTTCAAACCATGTCATTCTGGTGGTGTCTAACTCTGTTCCCCAAAAGTAGCACCTGCCTCTATTACTAAACCCAGTACTTTAGGGGCTAATTTATCGACACTCCCAAGTGTTCATTTAGCAGCTATGTATTCTGCACCTACTACCTATCAGGTATTAAGCTTGGTATCAGGGTAGCAAAGATGAAAAAGACATTGCCTGTACTCAAGGAGGTCAAAGCTAATAGGGGAGACTAATACATAATTACAAAGGCTATTGCAATATGATAGCAAAGATAAGCATAGACTTCAGGGGCTTTTAAAAAGGTACCCAATACAGGTGACGGTGGTATAGGGAGCACCAGAAAAATGAGAGAGGACTTCTGGGTGACCTGATGCTGCAATTGTACAAGTATCAATTTGTACCAATGTCTTCAAGTACAGCTTAACACGAAAATATGTTAAGAGAAAGAGGAAGGAGGCAGGAAAGGGGAAGGGAATTCTAAAGGCAGGAAATGGCATTAACAATAAAAATCAAGGTGTGTGTAGACCTGTCAGCAATGCCATGTAAATAGAACATCCAGTGTGAATATAAGAGGGATAAGAGACAAAGCTGGAGAGGTAATTATGGGCCAGTCAGATCAAACTTCTTAAAGGAGAACTTTTCCTTTATTTTTTACTATGTTCAAAATTCTTAAATTTAAAAGACATATTTTAACATAGAATAATGGATCTTCCAGCTATATGCTAAGCAATTCTTCCTGTATTGATGGCCACAGCATAATGGTTTGCCTACAAAAATTACCTTCTTTCCTCTCTGGCTTTGAATTCCTCCACCATCTTTAATCTTTTATTTACTCTCATAGATGCTGACTTTCAGGAATGAATAGTGTTTTGGGCCATCAGAATTTAAACATTGCAGTGAAGGTCCCCCCCCCATCTGAATCAAGGCTACACCTAAATATATAGACCAATAGACCCTGTTTTAAAAATTGCACGTCTATGAATTTGCATACACCATATTTAGAGATCATGAAAAATATTACCTTAATCCCTTTTCCTTTCTTCCAAAGATGCCAGTGAATAGGTCAACAGGGAGACTGTCAAGTAAAAGGAATCAGGCTCTCAGACGGCTTTCTCAAGTCACCAGCTTTTGGCTCACTTAAATCGGGTGTCGAATATGACATTTGTCTTTAAAGGATCTCTTACAAACATGTACTGTGAAACCAGCAGCAGTATGGTCTTGAACAAGTTAGTCAAGCTCTTAGAAACTTCGGAATCTTCCTTAATAAAATGAAAAAAAATGCAAGTATATATGAATACTTGGACACTATTGTGTCCAAAAAGTCTAGGAGTCTAGTGGTGCTTGGGTGGCTCAGTTGTTAAGCATCTGCCTTTGGCTCAGGTCAGGATCCCAGGGTCCTGGGATCGAGCCCCGCATCAGGCTCTCCGCTCCCCGGGAAGCCTGCCTCTCCCTCTCCCACTCCTCCTGCTTGTGTTCCCTCTCTCGCTGTGTCTCTCTCTGTCAAATAAATAAATAAAATCTTAAAAAAAAAAAGTCTAGGAGTCTATTCAAAGACCTGTGATGGGATTTTTTTCCAAACTGAAAATTTTTTTGTGAGACAAATATTTGTAAATTTTTAATTTAATATTTTTAACATACATACACACACTTCATATTGTAATTCTAATTCACCTGCACAAGCTTATACTACTGAAATCATGTTTTGTTTTCTTTTTAATGAACTGTATGAACTTGTTACAAAATTAGTTTAAGTGGATTTTAAAATATCAATTTAGTTGTGGCACTTAGAGAAATATGTACTCACGATATTTTTTCCTTTTTTTTTCATCAGAGTCCTTTAGAAGTGCTGAGTTAACATGAAAGGGAAAAAAAAAATCTAATCCTCCTTTGATTTGACCTAAGAAGACTCCCAAAGATTTGCCTTACCATATAACTGAAAACCATCTCACATTTTCACACAGAAACTAATTAGAAAAAGATTATGGTACATGGCATCTTATATGAACTTGGAAAGTGCTGAAAAATTGAATTTTACTTTTGAACACAATTGCTTTTGAAAAAAAAATTTCCATTCTTTGTTTATCTTTTCACATAAAATGATAATTGTAGACATTTTCCTGGTCTTTCCTGTTCATTTTGGCAGAGAATGGAATTTAATTTCAGCCTCATAAATTTCCTCGGGGACCTAACATATAATCACTGTCAAGATATTTTGATAGGTGACAGTTTGGAAAGATTAAGTGATTCATTTAATGTGACATGATGAAGTCCTTGTGCAGAGCTGAGAATGAAAGTCAGATCACTGGGGTAATCATTGAGAAATCTCTTTTATTTCAAAATGGAATTTAGTTTTCCTACAAAATTAAAATATTTGTTATAAGCCATTTGTTGAACATAAGGTGTTTAGCTGATACTTGGATCCACCCCCCAGACTTTTCTAATAGAATGTAAACACTTATTCTTTGTCTTGAGTCATACCAAACGCACTCATCTTCATTATAATGTTTTCTGAATATATCCATGATAGACATTCATCCCCCACTAAATGCTATCTATGCAGTAAGAAAAACCTTTCCCCTAAAGTCATGGTTTTAGGCTCCGCCTCCACGGATCCTCTGCTTCTGCCCACCTGACCAAATCCTAATAAAGCATGCTGTAGGACATTCAACTATTCCCAAGACTTTAGCCGTTGAACTTCCAAATGCTGTCCTCTTCAACACGTCATCAGCCCTTGCTTACTGCTGGACATACCATAAATGACAAATAAAAATATGTTGAAAATCTAGAAAATGTGGAAAACCAGTGGAAACAATAAAGCATTTCATTAAGTATATTACTGAGATAACCAAATTTAACATTTTGTTTAATTTTAAACATTTTAAGATTTTTTTATTCTAATACATGAAAATATGTCACTTTGTTGTCTAGCCATAGTACCCATTTTGCTATCTTTATATATATGGTTATAGAATTACAAAATAAAATACAACCAGATTCCAACTAGAGAGTTTCAATCTTTTCAATTAAAAATTAATAATTTATTATAAATAATTATTTGTATAAATTTTAAATGGTAATGTTTGCACAGATTTAGTTGAATGGAGTTTATTTAAGCAATTTAATAGTGTTTGAAATTAGTTTTTCCAAATATTTAATATTATAAACAAAATTGTAATGTACGTGGCTGTGAATTCATTGCCTTTTTCAAGACTGTTGGCACATAGTTGGTACTTAATACCTTTGTTGAATGCATTAATGAATGATAAAAAGTAATAATTCTTACCTTTTTTGTTTTGGCAAATAATGAACTAAAATCATATTGGAACTACTTAATAAATACATGCCTGAAAAGCTCTTGAGAATATTTAATTAGATTTTTATGGTAAGGTATTTGTGAAATCTCATGGGAATCAGGAAAACAATACAAAAAGATTATTTGATTACAATTTCTTTGATCATATGTTTACATTTTATCAAAAGGTGAAAAACAGACTTTGCATATTTTATAGATAGATTTCTAGCTAGTCTTTAAGTTAGTTGTGATGACATAGCAAATGAAGAGTTAAAGATAATATGGTGACTTTTCTGAGTGTAACCATGAAGATTTTTTTACTTTTTATTTTCTCTTTCTGCTGAGTCAGTTAGTAGGTTGTGGCAAAATTTCCTCTACATCCATAAGGCTAACCTCTAATTTGAGAATAGGGACCTTTCCTGATCAATTTAATGTCTTGGATTAGTGTTTAAAGCACTTGATCATTTAATTCTTCAAATAAAATTTTATTTATGGTGTATGAAATGAATAGTGTTGTACTTGCCTAAAATTACTCATTTACTCTTTTGAACATATTTAAGGAGCATCTCCAATGTGTGGAGCCCTCAGCTCTGCCTGATGATTTCATAACTATCTCCTGAAAAAATGTAGATGGTGTCAATGCTATATTTTAATTGGGGAAAAGAGACATAGTATGCTTGGTAATAGTTTTACACTAAACAGAAATTGATATTTCAGTGCACATTAGTCTAATCAGTATCATATTCACCATCAATGTTGCCTCTTCTTTTTTCTTTTTTCTTTTTTTTAGATTTTATTTATTTATTTAACAGAGAGAGAGAGGGAGAGAGGGAGAGACGCAGGCAGAAGGAGAGGGAGAAGCAGGCTCCCCACGGAGAAGGGAGCCTGATGCTGGACTCTGGGATCATGACCTGAGCCAAAGGCAGACACTTAACCGACTGAGCCACCCAGGTGCACGCCACTTATTTTTTCAAAATAGATTTCCATTTAGGTATTCATAAAGTACGAGGAGAAATTGTCACCACTTTCGAGCAGCAGAATGGTCAGCATCGTGTGTGAACAGTATGATTCTTTGGGAAGCGAAGACCATTCACAGGAACAAATGACCCAATACTCTACCCCAATCTTTTGTTAGCTGTACATCTGATGTTTAAAAAGCAGAACACAGCCGAAAACATGAAAAGTAAGTATTTTGGGTCTTTCTGGACATGGTAGTACCTGGGGTTTTTAAAGTGTTTTGCCCCAAAAGGAATTTTCATAGATTTTTAGTAGTTTTTCAGTAAATGATCCCATTTTTAAAAGATATTGGATGTTCCAATAGAGTTGCAGATGAAATGGGATTGACCACTCTCCGTATAAGGATGCACACAGAAAAAAAGAGGACTCTCACATCCAAAGATAAAAGCTGAGACTTGAGATAATTGAAGTCTAAAACATTTTTGAAGGGTGTGTATACGGTAATTTCAGATTTCTTTATTTGATCTCTAATTATCAGAGTAAGGGTCACCTTTCACACTTGAAAGGGATTATAAACATATAAAAGTCTTTTCCCAGAAGGGTGATGTTGTTGAAAGATAGAGATTCAAGAATATTTGAGATAAATTAATTGATGGCGAATGCACGTCAGGCTGTCAAAGGAAGTTAGAGATCTTCACTGTAACATTTTGAGAAACCACTTACTGGAATGCTTATATGATTGATCTGCTCCAGGATGACATTTTTTCTCATATTTTTACACTTTTACTGGTAATAGAGACATTTAATGTTTCTTGTCAATTTGTTCCAATAATTGTGTGGCTGCAAATTATTCATTACATTGCCAGAAAGTCATAACCCTAGTTTTTTTCCTCCTAAATCCTAAGGCAGACTTTAAAGGAGAACAAAGACCCTGCATCGTGCAGCTTCAAGGGCCTCTTTCTTGGATTAATGTGGGAAAAGTAACCTCTGCGTTGTGCCATTAGCTTTTGGGGGGGATTGACACCTCCTCTGCTTTGGCCAAAGAGTGTGAGCAGATTTTTTCACAGAAGATGCTCTAAGCACACCGACTCATTCCCTATTCACAGTGATCTTCTGTTTTATCTCCAATTTTAACCTTTAGTCAATGCTTTGATTTTTGTATTTCAAGATGCTCATAGACACAGGCTTTATATTTTATGCCACATCATTTTTTGGTGTACATTTCTACTCTTGGTAATAATGTTCTTTATATGCATATTTGTATGTATGTATCACTATGGTAACATTCTTTAATGGAGAGCCTGTCTTGACTGACTAAATAAGTTTATCGGTGTGTATCTTGTTTTTCCCCATCCATATTGCAAATTCCTCTCTGGAGTAAAATTTCTTATAGGTCTAACACTACCTTATAGGAATAGTTCCTGAAGGGATCTTGAATTCAACAAGAAAGTGAAATATAGATTTTGTTATGTCTCATTTCTGTGACTTTCATCAGACCACACATGTTTTCAGTGTTTGAGCTTTAACATCTTTATAACTACAATTTTAAATTATGTGATCTCCAAAGTCTCTTTCTCCCCTAAAATTTTAGGACTGCTATTCTAAGGAAATTCCAAAATATACGTATCATACTGTGATCAGGAAGGATAACTCTGGGAGAGGGGAAGTTGGTGGGTAGAAAAGGAGGTGGATTAATGTTGAATGAAAATGTGTTATTTGCATAACATAAAATAAACCTCCCTTCAAAAGACTTTCAAGCTCATACTACTGCCCAAGAAGGGGGAACTGGAAAACTTTTGGGGGACCAGGACTTTTAAATCTTTAATAAGAGGAATATAAAATTTCTGTCACACAAGATTAATACGCTTAGGTGGAATTGTCTTTTTTTGATATCATTTTGCTATTGGCTTTAGCTATATTAATTAATTAGACACTAATTATGTATTTATCAATTAATTTAATACATAGATGGTTGTGGAGTCTAATTTTTTTTTTCACTCCAAAACTCACAGATGGTAAGTAATATGGAAGACCAAAGTGTAAGCGTTTATCATGTGACAAATGTAGACTGAGCCATGAGAGAGACATGGGATAGTGCAAAGAAAGTAGACTGGAAAGGGAAGGCCAGGGTCATACCCAGGTACTATTGGAAAATGCTGCATTATCTTTGGAAAGTTAAGTTACTGTCTGGCCGTCAGTCTTTTTTGTGTTAAATGATGATAAAAATATCTCTTTCATAGTGTTATTCTGAGAAGTCAATGTTATGTCAAAAAAGCTTAGCCAAGTGCTTATCATGTGGCAAATACACAGGGATTAGTGGTTTAAAAACAAATTAAGAAAAAAAAAATCAAGTTTTGTATACAGCTAATATTTAAAAGCAATGTCTTAATTCAGCTCTGATTGGATTTTTGTGTTTATTTTTTCTTGTATTTGGGTCATCTATATGATGGTGGCATCTGTCTTTTGAAAAGGTAATGCACTAATGCAGAAAGAAGGAATTTTCAGTGATGCTGCCCACGTTTCTGTGAAATGGAGGAAGCTTTCAAACTTAGCTTCAATCTGGAAGTTACACTCTGTCAAAACTTGCAGGGGAAAAGAACCCTTTCCCATCAATTTGGTGAGAAAATAAGATATATGAAGGGCAACCTAAAATTTTTGAGAATTTATCACATGGCAGATATTATGTTCTTTATATGCCTTACCTCATCAAAACCTCACAATAATCTTATGAGTTAAGAAAGAGCACTCTGCCTCCTACAATGATGCAAGCACTGAGGTTCAGAGAAGTTCAGTAATCACAACAGTTCACAAATCTAGCAAAAGGAGACAAGCCAGGACTTGAATGCACACAGTTTGACACTGGAGTCTTTGTACTTACTACTTTTCTATATTGATGCTCCAGAAACTAGCCTCATGGCATCACTGATATTTCAAATTTTATTTTGCCTTTGCTGCATCTCTATCAAAACTTGGACAAGTTAAATGACTGCACAGAGACTGAATTTCCTAACCTATAAAGAGCAAATAATCGCATTGATTTTTAGGGTTGTTGTAATAATTAAAAAATAATGAATATGAATACAAAATGCTTAACCATATATCAGGTGTGTAGACTGTATGATAACTGAGACCATCATCTGAGAACCTGGACCGTGTCATATGCCCTTCAAAAGGAACAGGAATAGGGAAATACAAGTGGAGAATGAAAGCAAGAACATAAGTGGCTGTCATCTGCATTTGCTACAGCAGTGGGGCAAATAGCTACTTATCAATGTTGATTGATATAATGCTGATTGTAATGCTGACTGTAATGCTGATTATAGATTGATATAATGCTGATTGATATAATCTGTTCGAATATAATGTCTCTCTTCAGAATCTAATACAATGTCTCTATATAAATGCAATGTCTCTATTTAAAAGCTGAAGTTTGGGGCACCTGGGTAGCTCAGTTGGTTAGGCGTCTGACTCTTGATTTCATCTCAGGTGATGATCTCAGGGTCGTGGGTTTGAGCCCTGAGTTGGGTTCTGTGGGTGTCTGCTGGAGATTTTCTCTCTCTCTCTCCCCCTTTCCCTCTGCCATTCTCCCCACACTCTCTCTCTCAAATAAATCACTTTAAAAAAAAATAAAATAAAAGCTGAAGTTTGAGAATAAGGAAATTTTGATATTACATAACAGTGATTTAAGTACTGGATAGAAGGGAATTTCTGAACTACCCAGAAGGTCATGAAACATTTTGAGACCCATAGAGGGAAGGCAGTTAAACCTGGAAAATGGGGAAGAGAAATCTGATCTGGGCTAAGATAAAGGAAGTTCATAGCCACATTTAGTCAAGTGGTCCTACCAAACCACCAAGTGAGAATATAAAAATTCAGATCATAACTCCTGTGTGGTAGCTGTAGTTCTGAAATATAATGCTATATAAACTAACAGGTAGTATGCTCTCTGACTAATTTTCATTGTGCTGGTTCAGAACCCATTCAGGTATTATTGTAATTTGATAGATAGCTATGAAGTAGCCTATAAGACCATCAACACTAACTATGAATATACCTATTATCCATAACATATATCTATTATCCATAACAAAGAAACCCAGGTGTAACAAGATTTCATATCTTGAGACTGAATTAAGTGTTTCATAATCTGAACTGGACTGAAAAACTTGGCTACAGGGAACTCAAAAACTTGGCTACAGCAAGACAGGAACAAGTATCTTTAAAGAACCTTGTCCTCTATCTTTGACTACAACGACAATGAATAACTCTTAACAGCCCATCATGAGTCACTACTTAAAATTAGTGGGATATTCAACTTATATGTTTAGTTCTAAGTCTCACAAATCCAAATAAATTGGGACTTTTTCATAAATAATACATTTATTAAAAATTAGTAATTATTTTCTCATTAAAATTTAAATTAAATCTATGGGTAACATGTTTGAAACATTGATAACTTAAGATCTTGAGGTTATAGAAAGAAGTAAATTATAATGTTTTTATGAATTATCACTAAGGTTCAGAAAAATGGGGAAGAAATCCAGATTCCCCTTAAAAGAATAAAGAATAGGTTATATAGAGAAAGACCAAAAGAACTCTAAATTTCTACATATTGTGATACATAGCCTACTGAATATATAGAGACTTAAGTGAAGAAATGAGTTTTAGGAATAAAATGAGTAATGGAATTAGGGGTGATTTTGAAGCCAAGAGAAAGGAATTTAACATTTAACAGGTTCTTTCTTGAGAGTAAGTAAAAAATGTAGAAGAATCAAATACACATCAATTATAGAAAACATCTTTCTTTATTAGCATGCACATCATTAATTAGGGAGATACTAACTTCAGGATAGAAGTTAATTAACTGTGAGATCAATACCTAATGCTGATTTCACTTTTTACATCTCTCTAACAGCACCAAACCAATAAAAAGCAGTTATGTTTTTGAGTAAAACTTACCTGACCAAAACCTCAAAGTGAGTAGTACCTGAGGCTCTCATCAAGAAGGAAAAGGTGGTTGAGTTAGTAAGATTTGGGTGTTCACTAATAGCTAAGCAAAGCTAAGAAGATTATATAATGAGGCAAGTTATTTGAGTATATATAAATATTATAGCCTTTAAAAATTTGTCACAAATAAGATTATTTCATAATAGTGTTGGTACATGGATAGACTCTCAACCAAATTTATATATTGTGGTCAGGATTCCTTTTCAGGAGTATGTAGATTACATCTTCCTCTCCCTGAGGTGAAGAATTCTCACATTTAAAGTAAGCACTTTAGGGGCACCTGGGTGGTTCAATCGGTTAAGCGTTTGACTCTTGATTTTTGGCTCAGGTCATGATCTCAGGGTCCTGGAATTGAGCACCGGGCTCTGCATTCAGTGAGGAGTCTGCTTGAGGATTCTTTCTCTTCCTCTCCCCCCACCCAACTCTTTGTCTCTCTATCTGAAATAAATAAACAAATCTTAAAAACAAACAAACAAACAAACAAAAAACCAAAGTGAGCACTTTAAGGTCATTGAGGAGATTCTTATTTTCTAGTGAAGAAAGACTTTGATCCAATCTTGGGTCCACATCAGAGGAAGTTGGAATATCTTTTGTACAATGCTTTTTAATCTACTTGGCAGAAATTTTAGTTATGGGAGCTTTGTTCCAAAGACAGTGGCATCAGGGAAGTATCTGTTTGTTGTCATATACCCATGTCCTAAGTGTCTATTAAAGAATATTAATGTTAGAGGCCAAACATTAACCATCCTGAAACATAGCATGAAACCAAAGTGCAAAATGTACTTAAAATCATCCACTTGTCTTATTTCTCTCTCTCTCTCTCTCTCTTTCTCTCTTGGAACCAAAGACTTGACATTCTTCCCCCAAGGCACAGTATCTGTGTTTTCATAATGACTTTTCTTTGTTCCAAGCTAATTGCTATAGAATATTGTTACATTTTGTATTTTTATGGTCCTCTTGATATAGATCTGAGTTAATGGGTGGAAGGCACTTAGAAGACTGTCTATCACATTGTAAGCACTTAATACATGTACACGGCTCTTATTATTAAGATTTTCACTGATTAGTTTGTAACGATCTATATGAGTTGGGATATGTAACAGAGGATATATGGGGAGTTGGACACTGGAAGTGCACAAAAAAAATTTAAACAGATATAGGGTATCTTAGAAGAGGGTTTGAGTGCAGCGAAGTTTGAATCTTCCAGAATCCTTCCATAAAAATGAGCATAAAGACAGCAAAACCAAAGACCAACAGACACCATTTAAAACGAACTAGTTGGCAAAAGCATCAGGAGAAACATAAACACAAAGACTGGGGTAATTATTAAATATTAAATATACATTTACCTGTAGAACTAAAATAACAATGGTGCTTTAATGAAGAGACGGTAGGTGAAGGTTTTATTTGCTAACAAGCTAACATGAATTGGGAGAAATAAGAGGCATTCCTAAAAGGCAGAATAAGTTTGCTAATTGCCTTGTAAATGTATTCTAGTTACTAAACAAAGAAAACTGATAATTTTAATCTATTTTCACGCATGGTTTTGAATTAACGGATGTAGGAAATGAGTACCATTGGCTGATAACCTCACAAAAAGTCAAACCAACATGACAAACCTTTTGGTGAAGAACACAATACAACCTCACTTTGAAGGAGGCATAGTGAAATAGCTGGGATTGTATGCTCTTTCATCAAAAGGTCATGCAGCACCTTCAACCATTAGTTCAATAAAGAATCATCAAGCCCCAGTAACACACAAGGCACAATTACAGGGACTGGATACAATGGCTTGCAAAACAAAACAAAATAAGTAATTGATAAGAAACCACCCTGTCCTTGTACCCATGGAATGTACAGTAAGATAGAAAATGTGGTCATTAATCAAATAATCTTGCAAATAAATGTCGTATCACCTCTGTTAATGAATGGAGAGGCATATGGTGCTATGAGAATAAATACTAGGAGCACTACACCTCCTCTAGGGGAAAAAGAATCTGGAAAGAAAGGGTTATTTGAACTGAAGTATGAATGCTGAAGAGCTTTAAGGAGGCACTAGCCTGGGGGGAGGAAGCGGGGTGGGGGGGAAGGAGAGTATTTCAGAGCCTCAGGGAGAGCCTGTGGAAAGGCTCTGAATTAGAAAGGAGGATGGGACGCCAGTGTGTCATATGGGGGCAGAGTAAAGAGGGTGGGACAAGAGAAAAGTCAATACAGGGAGCAGTAACTATGTAGTTTATTGTCCAAACTGGATGGCTTTTGAGATTAAAAAGGAGGTACTACCAATGATTACACCAGAACAACAGGTGGCCACTGGGACTGAGTCACCCTAATTATAGGCTGTGTTAAGAAGAGGTCTGTAGGCAGAGAGTGATGGAATTGTTGGAAGGATTTTAAGCAGAGGTTTACATTTTGGCCACCGCAGTGTGGAGAGTGGATTACAATGAGGCAAGCGTGCATGTGGAGAGACTACAAATTAGCATGCTTTTTTTCCCCAGAGATCAGCTGAAAGGCAGTTTCTGTTGCTGTTATTTTTTGTTTGTTAGGTTGTTATAGTCCCTCTTGGTGCATGCAGAGAACATGGCCTAAAATCATACGAGGAGTTTCCTTTTCTTTTAATTATTGGAGTTGAGTTGAGAAGTGCTTGCTACGTTCCATGCCTATATCTGAAGTACCTAGAGATAAAGAGGATTGACAAAAGATGGTTATGTTTAGAATTACTATGGCATAATCTATTTGTTCTCTCCCTGCCTACATACACACACACGCACACACACACGCACATATCCACACATACATGTGCACATATAAATACACACACAAATATACATCTCTCTCTCACACACGCATGTATATATTCACTTACTATATATATTGAACACACTACTACAAATCATTAAAGATCCTATTCGATGAGCTACCCATTCCATGAAGAGGTGTCTACGACTCTATAAGTGTAGCCTAACCTTTAAAAATGCTTGTGGGTCTGGTTTTTTTCTTAAAAAGAAATTTTCATTGTTTAAGTTTAAATAGTAAAACATATTAATTAAAGAAATAACTGGAAGTACAGAAACATTTTCTAAAAAGGCAAATGATATAAGAACGCCAAATGCTGCATTTTTTAAAAACCTATCTCAAATCCATTTGTATATAAAATTTTGTATCCTGCTTTCTTTCAACTCAACATTATGTCATAATTAAGGCTATCAAGTTTAGCAAATAAAAGTACAGGGTGCTCTGTTAAATTTGAATTTCAGATGAACAGCATTTTTTTTTTTTGCATAAGTATGTCTAAAATATTGCAAGGGAAATAGTTTTACTTAAAAAAATTGCTGCTTATCTGGAATTCAAATTTAACCGGATGCTCCTTATCTTATCTGCCAATGTTAATTATAAACACTTTCCTTTTTTTAGTGTAATCTTCATGGACTATTATAAATAAATTATGCTAAACACTGTAATGCAGGAAAAAAATGTCTTATTTTTAAAGAGCATGTCTTTGGACAGATTCACAGAAGTAAACTTCCCAGGTTGGATTAAATACATGTCTATCCCTGAATTTATTTCATAGAAGCATTATGGGCCGTAGTTTCTTTTCCTTATTTAGTTAGTTAGGTAATTAGTTAATTCAAAGGTTGAATTTGTATCATCATTGCTTAGATCCCCATTTTTTTTTCTTTAAAATATCAGTAGTGTGGAGAATCTATCTTTGGATGGCAGTCCAGTTTTTTCTAAAGTCTTACTGGAAGTCTTAGATATTTTGGTGAAGGAGATTTCTGGACAGGTTAAGATACACATTTCTCTAGGTTCCCTATTCCATTCCTGGGCTCAGCTTATCAGCAAACAATCTGATTATAACAATTTATATAAACAATTATTATCTAAGCCTCCCTTTCCTTCTTTGTCTTTCCCTTTATCATCTCTTTAAGTTTTGCTCTTACATTTTGCCTTCTGCATTTACAGAGTACCTATACACAAAAATGCCTATTCAGTCAGTGTCTGTGGGACTTCCAAATGCTAACTGTCATAGTTTGGGCTGGGTGACTTAGTCAAGCTATTTACGTTTTCTGAGCTTTGGTTCTTTTTCTAGGATAACTGTATGGCAGGATTTTTGTCATGATAAAATGAGCACATTTCGGGGAAAACACCTAATGTGTCAGACAGACACTAAGTGCTCCGTATATTCCCGAGAACGCTAATGAAAAGATAAGGACTAATTGACCCGGGCAAAGCTCTCTAAGAAGCAACGGATGTTAATATGTAACAAGGTCCATGTAACTCTTAACAGCTAAATCTTATTTTCTCCCATTTCCTGTATTTCTCCAGAGCCTGCATTTTCTTAAATGCCTGCCATGACTTAGACACTATCTGGGAAGGGCTTCTTTGGTTTTTGATATTACAGTTCTCTGTCTTGCTCACATTCACAATTCACACTGAGGATAGTCCAGCAGGACCATGGTGCTGAGAAGAGTTTTAGGAGCCTCTGGCTTTGAGGCTGAAAGAATAACTTCCCGATTATACCTGAGCAGAAAACAACTCCCTCACTAGAGAACAGTTAAACACTTCCCTGATCACAGCAGAAGCTCCGGATTTTAGTGTCTAATCACTTTTATATCACTGTCCTATAACCCTCTTCCCACTGACCCACTCACACATCTCTTCATTAATTATTAATCAATACATAGTAAGTACCTCCCGGAGTTTAATGCCAAATAGCGTTAATGAATCTTTCAATCAGAAAATGAGATCTACTGTTACTTCATACGCGTCCTGCGGCCACAGAAATACGTGGGGCACTGTCCGGTGGCGGTTCGTGGATACCTGGAATATGTCGGCTCTTTTAAATATATTTTTGTTCATGATGGAAGTCTTTATTTTCAAAGTATTTTTGATCAATTGCCTAGGTATAGATTCCAAGTAAACAAATGAAATGAATCAAATATTCCTTGAAAATTTACAAGCCCCACCTATGGTTCAATTTCTTAATGGCAGCAAATGCTGTTCAACCTCAGGCACTCCTCTATCTGGAGCCTTCTTTCCCACGTTCTTAGTATAATTTGCTTGCATCTCCCCCGACTTCTGGTTAATTCACTGCAATTCAAAGTCTTTCTCACTGGGTGGCAGCCTCCACTTGATTCCGTATTTGGATTTCCTTTCCTCTCCTTCAGTGTAATTGCATGCTGGCCAAAAGGCAGGATCTGGACCTAGATGCCCATGTTTGGAATCCAGTCTTTGAAATTTATTTGGCTCTGTGATAAGGGACAACTTAGGGAATGTCTCATCATCAAAATGAGGATAACAGTAGGAACTCCCTAATAGGATTCTCATGAGAATTTAGAACGTTAAAGTACTTAGAAGAGGGCCTGGCAAATACTATCCAGTAAAGTTTATCTGCTATTTTTATGATCATATTCAGGATAGTACAGTAGCACCTGGGAATACAAACATGAATAAGTCACAGAATTTAAGAAACAGACAAAAACTTAATAACGCAAACAGAGAAAAAAAGCTAATGACCACAGTGACGACAGAGGAAAGAACCAGCTCCGTGGAGAAGACTAAACAGAGTGTTCCTAGCAGACTTGTGGCTGTGGTCCAATAATAACTAATTTCCAATCATTTCATTGCTTTTTTTTTATTAAATGTTTTCTTTTTTTAAGATTTGAGTTATTTATTTGAGAGATAGAGAGCACGAGAGGGAAGAGGGTCAGAGGGAGAGGCAGACTCCCTCCCCGCTGAGCAGGGAGCCCGATGTGGGACTCGATCCCGGGACTCCAGGATCATGACCTGAGCCGAAGGCAGTCGCTTAACCAACTGAGCCACCCAGGAACCCTCCAATCATTTCTTGAAAGCCTGGGAGTATCAGTGTCTGGGTTTGTTTCTTACAAATATTACCTCATGTGTCCAAAGGCTGCGTAAAGTAGATGTTTATGCCCATTTTCCAGGTAAGGAAACTGAGCCTGATAGAAGTGAGACAGTTTGCTTAAGGTCATTCATCCTGTGAGTGGAAGACCCTGGATTTAAATCCAGGTTATTTTTATTTCTATTTATTTTATTTTATTATTTTTTAAGATTTTATTTATTTATTTGACAGAGAGAGACAGCGAGAGCAGGAATACAAGAAGGGGAAGTGGGAGAGGGAGAAGCAGGCTTCCCGCTGAGCAGGGAGCCTGATGTGGGACTCGATCCCAGGACCCTGGGATCATGACCTGAGCCAAAGGCAGACGCCCAACGACTGAGCCACCCACGCGCCCAAATCCAGGTTATTTTTAATCCAAAGCTCTTTCTGCTCTGTGCCTTCTGCTCTGCCAGCTCGCTTCTACCTCAACTATTATTGGTTAAAATTTTAATACCTCCTTCTCAATATTGTTCCTGTATTCTGGAAGAGACTGGGTTGCCTGTGACACTTAATAAGAAAATCATATACATGTCTGCAGACTGAGCTTCTTATTTTCTGAGGGGAATGCTGAGCCGACAGAGCCGCCAGTCCCTCACTTAACTCCTTACATTTTCTGCGACATCCCCCTCCTCTCTGACAGGTGTATCAGCATTTTCGTGGCTGCCTGTGCTGATTAAAGCTTCCCAAACACACACACCAGAGAGAAATCCCTTGGTGACACGTTCGCTAGGGCACTCCGCGAAGGAGGTCTAGATTCAAAGGACAGTGTCCTGTAGATGGCTCCCACTGCCCAGCAGATCAAGGGGCCAATGCAGACATGGCTGCAGAGATGTGGGGGCAAATTTTTTTCTCTTGAAATGTGCGGAGCCAGCTACGAATCCCAAGGATGTGTTATTGAAAGAAAGGAATTTAAGTTACAACGCAAATAGCAGCTAATAAAGCTGTTTTGGCTTTTGTTCTGTTTCACGCAAGATGTAGACCTGAGGACATAAAGTGGAGGAGCCAGAAGGTGTAAGAGGTAAGAAAAGAGCTTGAAGGGTGATTTAAACATTGTACCTTTATAAGAATTACAAGCATTGACTCATCGTCACCTTTCGATATCTTTCCTAATGTAGAATAATACTCAAATATTTTCTTTACTATTTTTCAGGATGTATACGAAAACTGAAGGAGCTTTAAAATACAAAGGTGATGGTTTTACATGGTGTGATTGTTAAGTGTCCAAGAAACCCTCCCTCTATGTTCACAGTAACATTACACACACACACACACACACACACACACGTCCCTCACAAGTCATACCTCCAAACATGCACACACACACATACACATACATACACACATGCACATATGCAGGCATGTATAGACAAGCCACACCCTCACACTCTCCAAACACAAACACAAACACAAACACTGGACTCTCCCACCAATGAGAGGAGGAGCCGGCCAGGGGGGCATGAAACCTAGAACGGCAAGGATAACTTTTGCTGAAAATGGAAATTATATTTAGGGCTTTCAGTACAAACTTAATGTTTTTGGCTTTTGTGCATTTAAATTCAGAGCGACTTGGAATAGCTCATATTTGAAACTACTATTTGTCAAATATTCTTTAGTGTGAATGTGTTTCTGATCATTTCTTGAGAGCGGGTTTTGACAGACAAACTGCACATCCTGAGGGCCGAAGGCTAAAGGGGGAATAAGAACAGGTCAAAGAGAGAGGTTGCGGGGTGTCTGAGACACGGTGTCTAACACAGTGATTTATCCTGGGGTCAGTGCTGAGTGAAAACCTGTGGACACCACTGAGAGCTGCCCATGGGAATAAACAAAAGGTTATCCAGACAATCCTGTAGCCAAAGAGCATATTTTTCTACTTACATCAATGTGATGCTTGAAAGGTCACTTTGGTCTATATAAAACTAGAACTTATTGGCTACCATTAAGTTAAATGAGACATTCTCGACCCCAAGTCTAGAAAATCATAATTCCCAAATTCTAAATTCTTCAGTCCAATCCAAGGCTTAATACTTTTCATCTTTAAAAATCATAAATATAGGGGGCACTTGGGTGACTCAGTCATTAAGCATCTGCCTTCTGCTCAGGTCATGGTCCCAGGGTCCTGGGATCAAGCCCCGCATCGGGCTCCCTGTTCAGTGGAAAGCCTGCTTCTCCCTCTCCCTCTCCCTCTCCCACTCCCCCTGCTTGTGTTCCTTCTCTCGTTTTGTCTCTCTCTGTCCAATAAATAAATAAAATCTTTAAAAAAATCATAAAAATATATTAGTTGATCTTTGAACTTGTATATTTTAGTGAATGTTTTAATATTGGGGTAGAAAGAATTGATGAAGAAATGCTAAAAAGTTTTGAGAAATTAAAAGCAAAAAGGTTATGATTAATGTAGACAGACTGACCTGTTTCACACTTTAGTGTGGATAAGAAGGGTGCATCATCACAATGCTTTATGCGTGGATGGCTCAATCTGGATGTGTATGAAGATTTTAAATAATGAGATCATCATTAAGGAACAATATCTCCACTTAATCCCTTTCTCTGCTTACAGATGTTACAACCTGAGCTTTAGGATGCCATTCTCCCTAATGTTTTAAATGTTGTTTCTTAAAAAACAGTGGAAGGGAAAATATTTCTTTGAAGAGCCATTAGCTTTAAACTTATTTTCCCTTATCCATCTGATAAAGCCAACATCTGTTAATCTAGAGAGCATCCCTGGAAGGGATGTTTGTTCACTTTTTTGGGCCATGGAAATGACTTACAGGAGAGATGGAGACCAAGTTTGGTTTCGAAGTGCTTCACATTGGGCTATTCTGTCTGCTTTCACTGTGGACCAGTGTAAGGCAGATTTTGAGTTTATGTTCAATAATTTTTACTATAGCAGAAGAAAAGAAAAAACTAATATACCAAACCTGAGATCTAAGAAATTATGTTTTTTTCCTTTTTGCAAGGTTGAGAATATTCTTATCTGATATGCTCAGAAATCCTTGGTGGAAATCAGTAAAGGAAAACATGGTTATGAGTAACTGTATACTAAATTTGGTCAAAGTGGTTTTTTAAAAATGTTTCAGATAAGACTATGCCTTTATTTTTTGTGATTGTAAGATTACTCTCTTTTCACACTCCAATTTTCTGGCTCATTCATATTACTCATCTAACTTCCTTTATAGTATATGTTGATGACAACTCAAGAGAAAAATGTAAAGAAGGAACATATAACTTAAAATGGCACCTAGCTAATGGTCCCTAAATTATTGGATTGATTGATTCATTTATTCATTCATTTATTCAGTAGGAAAAATGGATTGAAGACTTAGTCTGGGCCAGTTTCTGGTCTATGGTTTGGAGATAGGGCTAAAAACAAGACAGACAAAAAATTTCTCCTCAGTGGATGTTAAACTGTAGCAGGAGAGACAGATAGTAAACAAATTAGTATATAATTCCTAAATTTCCATTAAAATATCATGGAACCAGAGAAGAAGAACAATGAAAACTCATAACATAGAACACTAACACTTCAGGGAAACACGTTTTGGGAAAAATTTTATTAAGTTGAAGGTTGATAGAAAAAGAGGGAAAGAAGATTGTTCACGTCTATGTTTCACCTCAGGAAACAGCAAGCTTGAGTGCCTTTACTAAGACAGTGAAGACGGTTCCTGCCTCCCCCATGCTATTTGTCCCTCAGCCCAAAGACCCCAGGATCTCCCAACCAGTGACCCGTGCAGACACCTCACTGTCTCAGTGATGTTTCTACAAAATTCAGCTTCCAGTGACTGCCACTACTCTAGACTAATTTGTCATGTAGAATAAATGTACTAAAAGTATTTTTTTCAATAACTCGGAGACCCATAAGTAAAAAACAAAACTAGCACAAAACTATATGTTAACATAATATTGTGTATGTGACAAGAACAAAACCAAAAATCTGTAAATATTCCAGTCCTCCCTCCTCCCCTCCGTTCTATTGAGGAAGAACCTTTTTTTCTCCCGCTGTTACAAGGCTTTGTTTGTGTGTGTTGGTTTGGAAATGGATGATGATAAAAACCTAGAAAAGACCAGAGTATTTGATCATACGTTAGTATGTTGTGAGCAAGAGAGAGTAGCTTAAATGATATTTCTCTCTCATTTCACAGTTCAGAGATTAGTGCTCCACAGCTGATCAGGTGCCTTGCCATTCTCAAGACTTCTGTCTCAGATTCTCAGGCAGTAGCTACTGTCCACACCATCTCTCTGTTCACAAGGGAAAAGAGGGTGACCAGAAGGGTAAGGACAAAATTGTTTTCAGAGGTCGAATCAGAAAATGGCATCATCACTTCAGCTCATACCCTCTTGGTTAGAACTCTGTCATATGTCCACACAAAGCTGCAAGGGAGTCTAGCAGTGGAAACTCTATGTGTGTGATTATATACCCAGCTAAAACCTGGGAGTTCTATTATTGAAAAAAGAATGGATACATGTCAGGGAACAACTAGCAGTCTATACCTTAGCCCTGTGGCTACCCTGATATCTATCTGGTATTCCTCTTACCACTCATAGAACCCACACAATCACCTCCACGGATAACAATGAAAGCCATATCCAGTTACTACTTTTAAAATACCAACCTCTCTGTTGGTTCTTTCCACTAAGTCAGTATGTGGTTCCTGGTGTTTTGGTGACCTATAAACCAATAGATAAATTATCTGCTCCTTCTCTACACACATTAAACAATAATGGAGAAAGACCAAGATAACTTCAATTAAAAATCTCATTCAGAAAAGCGAATAAAGGGAACACAGAGCAGTCACTTGCCCAGAGCAATAATCAAATGCTGCTGAGCAAGTATTGGCATTGCAAAATGTGCTTGGTTAATTCTTGTTCTGGTCTCCAGAGGAACTCCTTTGTCCATTTGCTTCTCTGGTCCCTTTATCCATTTTCTTTTATGGTCACATTTGAAGTGTGCATTGGAAAATGTGCTCTCCTTGAGGGCTGCACAGTTTGGGGGGACAGGAATTGCCTTAAGAATCACACAATTACAAGTATTTTAAACCAGGTTGTGCTTTTCCTGGCAATAAAAAGCCCTCCATAACTTAGTAGGTGTATTTAATTTGTTTTCCAGTCAGTTCCACGTGAAAGGAGTTGGTGCAAATTGTACCTATATATAGTTTTGTGTGTGTGTGTGTGTTAAATTTTCATTACACTAAGTACAGTGTTAATGCTATAATTGTCATTAGGTAATTTATAGTTGAGGGTTGTTAGACTTGTGATGTTATCAAATAGTATTTTTATTCTGTTTTAAAAGTGGACTTATTTGAGGGGCACCTGGGTGGCTTAGTTGGTTAAAAGTCCGACTCTTTTTTCTTTAAGACTTATTTATTTGAGAGATAGAAAGGAGAGAGAGCACGAGCAGGGGGAGGGGCAGAAGGAGAAGGAGAGAGAGAATCTCAAGCAGATTCCATGCTAAGGGCAGAGTCCAACACAGGGCTCAATTTCACGACCCTGAGATCATGCCCTGAGCCTGAAACTAAAAGTTGGACACTTAACCGACTGAGCCACCCAGGTGCTCCAAGTGTCTGACTCTTGATTTTGAATCAGGGCATGATCCCAGGGTCGTGAGATCAAGCCCTGCATTGGGCTCCCTGCTGGGCGTGGAGCTTGCTTGAGATTCTCTCTCCCTCTCCCTTTGCCTCTCTCTCTCTCTCTCAAAAAAAAAAAAAAGATAATAATAAAAAATAAAAATAAATAAAAGTGGACTTATTTGAGTAATAGCCTTGGAGAACAGGATCCTTGCCCAGGCTGCAATTTTTCCTTTTTCTTTTTTTTTTTTTCCTTCTAGCTTTATTGAGATATAATTGAGATATAACACTGAGTAAATTTAAGCTATATTCGTGTTGATTTGACACACTTATGTATTGTAAAATGATTCCACAGTGTTATTTAACACTACCTCACCTCATATATTTCCCGTTTCTTTTTTGTGGTGAGACCATTTATGATCTATTCTCTTAACAACTTTCAGGTATCCAATATTGCATTGTTAATTATCATCACCAAACTATACATTAGATCCCCAGAACTTATTCATCTTATAACTGGAAGTCTGTATCCTTTGGCCAATATTTCCCTATTTGTCCCTAGATACAGTTCTTAAACCTAAAGTCTCTCTTTTATTGGTCCTATGCTCGGTTTTACCATCACTCCAGCACCTTAATCGGGTTTCCTTTCATCCATATAAAGAACTAGCCTTGGGCTTTAATTGCTTTAATTATTGCTTTGGTGGCATACAGTCTGTTTTTCACCTTATCACAACCAACTTCCAATGCACAACAGTCTGTGTCCCCACTCACTGCTAAGCCAGTACCTTCTATACTAGGGTTTGTGAGAGCAGCAGACCACTTCCAGTACAAATGTCTGGATTGGATTGAATACAAAGTTTTACAATATGGAGACCTTAAATATGAGAGCTTAAGATAGAATTTTCCTTTCTCAAATAAGTAGTTCAGAAGATGGTAATTGAGAACTCTTAGAGCAATTGTTCCTTCTTTTACATGAAGTTTCCGTTTTGAGGATCAACGAACCAGTTCTCATTGACTTCTAGACAGAGGGAAGAGGAAAAAGATAGCAGAAGATGTACTGTTTCCTTTTCAGGAGGGTGACCCAGAAGAAGGACATTGCTCCCATCTCATTGACTGTAATTGAGCCACATGAACCCCATGGAGCTACAAGGAACTCGCAAGGTGAGTCCTTAGGTGGGTAGTAATGTGGCTATTAGCTAAAGGATGGGAATTCTGTTGTTAAAGAAAGTGGAGGTGAAACCTGGTGGAAATCTGGACCAAAGCCAGTCTTGATGAAGAACAATCCTGAGTTACCATGAATAGAAATTGCACCAAAATATTACTACTTTTTGTTTCTAGTGGGCGAATCATGTATGATTTTCACTGTATTCTCTATGATTTATTTATACTTTATCCACTTATTTATTTTATCTGTTTTTTAGGGTTTTACAATGATCATTCAGCACTTGAATAATTCAAAATTATTTAAAAAATTCCATGAACTAAATCCCACAACCAAGCATTGTAAGTGATGCTATAATAAGAGTTGTCTGTAGATTTAATGCATAAGATAAGGCTTCAAAGGACCTGGCAGAGGCAGAATTGGAGATGTGTGAGAATAGAAAGAGAGATCTTGTTTGCCAATGATGAAATTGCTTTCTTCCTCTTGAGAAATGGTACAGATTTCAAAGAGTCGAGCTGAGAGAGGAGAGAGAGAGAGAAAAAGAAAGAGTCGGCAACATAAAACATTAAAAGTTTAAGCTTAGTAATCTGGAGAAAGGGGTATTGCTTACTTTGCATATCAGTAATTTAAATAATATTATTACATGTTAAGTAAATATATTGCTGTTATTGTGGTAAGAAATATTTTGATTATTTCCAAAATTATGATAAAAGAGGACGATTCCAGCTCTGTCACACTCCATGAAAATAATTACAACAGGAAAGTGTGTAAAATAATAATGGCATAGGTCCTTGATTTGAAATTGTCAAAAAACATGTATTAATGACAAAAAGAACTCAATGAATGCACAGGAAAATATGTTTTGGTTTTAAACACTTGAAAATTCCACTTATATTTATGCTATGAGGGTATTATTAAAACAAACATTCAGATGATGGTAGGGGATCTTACAAAAGAGTACTTGGGCATTCTCAGAGGCTTATCTCTTTCTATAGATATATTTTAGCAATGTTAACCCTCTAAAGAAAACCAAATAGTGATTTAAAAAGGAACATTTTTAGCCTTGAGAAATGTGACTAGATTTCCTTTTTCTGTAACTGGCAATGAGAATGTACTCTTACTATGTTAAACAGCCAGAGGAAAAAAATCTTAAATGTCTGGTGGGAGTGATGACATATAATGTTGGGAAGAACTGAATGGTCCAGCTGTATGCAGTACAGGTGGAAAGCTAACACTGTTCGGATCAGGAACAGAGATGTGGAGACACAACTTCTATTATGCTGCCTTTCATGTGCTGAGATCTCATTACCTTCAGTCTTTGTTTTCAAGATTCTACTATCTGAGAAAAAGAACATAATTGTCTTACGTGGGGCCAGGCATCTGCACTTGTATCAGTCAGTTATGGCCAGAGGGGCAGGACCACTGGGCAGCAGCAGGCCTTGTGTATGAGGTTTCCCCAAGAAGGGGGGTCACTGAGAGTGAAACACTCAGTGGTGTGTTAGCGATCTCATAAACTGGAAAGGAGGCTCATACTACCAATCCTGTGAGCTAAACTTCCCTAATTAGGAATGATTACTAAATACTATAAATGAAAGCATATCAGTTTCTAGCAAATCATTGCCAGAACCCTTTTTCCTTGCTGTTTTTCTTACAGTGTATGCACAATATAAGAGAGAAATGAGAAGGCCTCAACTGATTCATTTAATTTGTTTATTGTATTGGTCTGATGGTTAGGAATGATGGACAGTAAAGTGAGAGATAGGAGAATATTTATAAATTTAGGTATTTTCATATTTGGTCAAGGGAGGATTATTTTTAGTGAGTAGACAAAAATCAGTAAAAATAGAGATTTTATTACAATTAATTCCTTGCATATTTCTTAAGTGAGAATGAACAAAATCCTTGTCTGGTACCTGTATAAGCCAGTTATAGCATTTAGAATGTCACTTAGGAAATGGAAAATTTCTATTTATATAAAATCTTTATATCCTGCTGAAGAAACTGGAAAATGTCAATTTCATGCAGTGCATCTGGGAAGATGTGTCTAGGGCATAACACCTTAACTATCACATAGCGATTATAACTTATCTGTGTAAATAGTAACGAAAACTTTGCAGAGATGCGTTGTCTATTAAGACAGCCAGGGCTTAGGCATATGGCTATACAGTCCCTGGATTGCAGGTCCACTTGGATAGATGAAATTTCCTTGACAGATGTTGACCTAGGGGTCAGTGGAATTATATTCTAGTGACAAGATTTTTATTTTATTTTATTTTTTTAATTTATTTATTTGACACAGAGAGAGACAACAAGAGAGGGAACACAAGCAGGGGGAGTGAGAGAGGGAGAAGCAGGCTTCCCGCGGAGCAGGGAGCCCGATGTGGGGCTCGATCCCAGGACCCTGGCATCATGACCTGAGCAGAAGGCAGACGCTTAACGACTGAGCCCCCCAGGCGCCCCTAGTGACAAGATTTTTAAAAAGACATTAAGATGATGCAGGATGTTCAAACATAGTTTTCATAAATTGTTCCTTCTTCTACCACATACTTCAGTCACAGGGGAACAGAGTGCATTAAACATAGTAACCTCAAGAACATTTACAAAAGCAATTGTAAACAGAAGACAATAGAAAAGGAAAAATATAGAAGGAACTGTCATTAGATAATACCCTCTCTCTCAAGTGGGACTGTAGTGCTGCAATGAAATAGGAAGACAGGGATGGTGAGGTGGGTCCCCTAAGAATAGGTCCTTTCTTTAGTTCCTCTGTGTAATATGTAAATGTATATTGTTGTACAAAGCTCTGAAAAACAACTCATGAGCCATGTCATTGTATCACTTGGCAGGTAGCTGTACCGCACTTTGGTCCTGAAGGGAAGAATTATGATCTAAAATTAAGATCTTAGTTTCAATGATAACAACCCTCCTCTTCCTTGGGTTTAATTGCGGGTGTTTCCAAATGTGGTAGTTACCTTGGCAAATAAGAAGCAGGAGTGTTACACTCATATATTTTTTTCTGTTTTGGAAAAGATTTTATTTATTTGACAGAGAGAGACACAGCGAGAGAGGGAACACAAGCAGGGGGAGTGAGAGAGGGAGAAGCAGGCTTCCCGCAGAGCAGGGAGCCCGATGCGGGGCTCGATCCCAGGACCCTGGGATCATGACCTGAGCAGAAGGCAGATGCTTACCCGACTGAGCCACCCACGTGCCCCTATTTTTTCAAAGTATATATAGGGATGTGCAAATGTGAAATAATTTTTGGATTGACATAAAAGTACTACAGTCAGGATCATAAGAATTTTGAAAAATCTGTCAAGCTCTAGCATTATATGTATTAATTTATTAAATATATATTAATTTTAATTTTGAATGTACATGAATGTATGTTTTCTTACATAAAGAACTGAATGGTCTCTATTCTGCTCTTTGGAAGCTTTATGTATGATTCAAAGGAAAAGGGTATCTTTGTTGAAATACATCTCGTATTTATTTGTCTGAAAATAATATAGGTTTCAAAGTAATGAAATTGTTATTGGAATCCAAAGAGGAGATATATTAGGCTTTGAGAAAAGCAACTGATAGAGATTAAGTGGCCTCCCCAGCATCCCAGATCTAGGAAACAGTACGTAAAGCATTTGCCCCTAGGTCGCGCTGGCTCTAAAACCTACTGAAATGGAAGATTCGTAAGTGTAAGAGCAGAGCCTGTTGTGTTCAGCATTCCACCCCCAAGACCCATCACAGTGTCCGTACTCAGAAAATAAAGAATGACTAAATACATAGTCTAAACACTGATTTTAGTTTAAATAATCCGATTGGAACAAACTGACAAAGTATCCAAAAGGACATTTAGAAATGACCAGGTTTTGAAGTTTGGTTGATTGCTGCAGGAAAATTTTGGATAAGAGGTAGAGAATAGGAAGAAATACGCTCATTTCTGGGATAGTTATAAAAATAGTGGGACCTGACCAAGGCATTCACGGTCTAGAACTGATGGGGTGTCGTGTGAATATCAGTTGTGTATTTCCATTTCAGAAATGGCTTGATCTGTCCATGTCTGACTTACAAACAACCGTCAACTACTGCTTTTCAGGAACACATGACCTATTAGCAATGTCCAGCATGTTGAGAAGGTTAAGATGGGCAGTGTTTATGTCATTCGGTTTTCCATTCTGGAAAGTCCCATCTTGGGAGCACAGGATCTCTCCCAGGGAGATGATATAGCTGTTTCCGAGGGCCCTATTTCTTCCACATTTGTCCCTATCCCAAGTTCTTGACCTGATTATTTTCTTAACATGCTGCTCAACCATGTATGCCTCAGGTTTAAAATGTATATATATATATTTTCCTGGATTTCTGTTCAAGCCATCTAGTACCACAGTACCTTGCATACATTAATTTTTCTATCCCTTTCCTGAGGGCTACACCCTTTCCTTAAAATCCAATTCAGTAATCGATACCTGACTACTAGCACACATACCTCCCACACACTTACTGCCTGCTTGCATTCATTTGGAACATCTTGAACATGTATTTTATTTACCCGTTGCAACAATTTTCTATGTTACCTAGTTCTACCCTAATTCAACTATTTGTTTGAATAAAATTGAAATTGGCCATGTTTTGGGGCTCTGTCTATAAACATTCATTATCAACATTTGCAGCTGGGACATCTCATTCATTGCCCACCCCAGTTACAACGACGGTGTCAAATAGCCTCTCTACCCATAATTTCTCTTGTAGGAAATTGGCTGTGTCCCCTGAAATCTGAGATCCAAGAATAACTTTATGGGGAAAACAAGTATTAACAGCTATTGAAAAACTCCTGCCTTAATGTTTAACCAAATAAGATGTTTTATTAGGATCTGTATCTTTATAGCTCCCTTTTAACAGCTGTAATAAACACTTTCAAAGCAATATGCTACAAGAGATCAAAGAGCTATGCTCAATTAGAGTCGTTCCTTATTAACCATAGTCGAAAAGAAGTAGGAGATACATCAAAGTGTGTCCGATACGTCCTTTAGCAGACTAAGAGAGTATTGTGTCACTGTGAAATGTCGCTTTAAGCCAAATTAAAAGTCCTGTGAGCCCTGAAGCTCCCTCCACCATGGCAGTGGACCTGCAATGGAGATCATGTCTCGGGTTCTGAGATCAATGCCCCCAAGAACCCTTGCTAAGAATCGAGAGATCAGAGATGAAAAGCACATACACAAAGTCCTACAATGCAGCCAGTTTACTGTCACCGAAGAGATGTACCGCATGAGTTGACTGTTGTGATTTCAGCTTGAACAAAATCACAGCAGGTTTCTAAGTGGCTGTTGTATATTAGATGAAGTGGGGTTATCCAATGCAGGAAGGGCAGGCAGAACACGATTTAAACTGTGATTCACTGAAAACAACCTCCATGGTGTGAATCCAGGGCAGCAGAGCAGTGTAATACGTGGCCTCGGTGGGTCGAGTTAATTTCCCTAGAAGGGTTCAAAAACACATGTTGACTGTGCCACCATTCTTTCTTTATTCTCAGCTCCAGTGTCCAGTCGTCTCTGCTGGCGTTCTTGCAGGATGTAGGTCCAGGCACTACATTTATTAATTTTTCCTCTATATGTTACCATGTATCTACCTCCCATTCTCTCCCTGTGCCTATCATACTTTCTCACAATACAGCTCTGAATTAATTTGATCATGATTTATAGTGAAAGAACCGAGTGTTAGATAAATTAAGGGACTTTCTCAAGGAGAAGCTGTATAAGCAGAGGTGATCGTGTGAAAAATTTCTCAACCGCTGTGCCCCATATCCTGATAAAAAAAAGATGATTACCCTCTATTTTGAACCAAATCTATGACTTCATCATTTTCAATTACCACTTGCCTCTGCCATGTTCCCATAGGTATGACCACCCTGGGGTCTGACCTGATGAAGACAGAGTCAAATTTCACTTGTGGATTCCTAGGGAGGTTTCCTTTTCCATGAAATGTCAACTGTGAGCAGGGAGAGGAAACATGAAATGTGTCCATCTCACTTTAACAATGTAAGGATTTCCAGAAGCCTATATGGCCTAGGTCCTTTTCCATATTATAATATTGTTTCTGGTTTCCTCTTAGTTCAGCCCTCCCACTTCCATAATAAGCAAAGGGAGATTTTATCAAGAAAGACAGAATGAAAAAGCTTCTGCTCTTTTTCAATGTTCTCATCTGCATCTTGTGAGCTCTTCTGCTTTTCACTATCCATCAATTTGCTCTATAAAAGCTTCCCAGATTTATCTGGATACTTTTGATACTTTAACATCAAGGATACCACTTAAATTATTTTCCAGAATGCATCAGAATGACAAGGGCCTAACATTTACATAAATCTCACATAGCAGAACTATGATGAAGGATTCAAGTTCTAGTATTTTACATTAATCAAGAATGGAAGTTATAAAATGTTTTAATACTAAAAGGGTTACAGAATACCTTCATGTAATCCTTTTCACAGACATTACCATGAAACGAGACTAGCTCTAACACATCTAAGAAGGAGTGGTATACAAACCACACCAGAGGAGCTAGTTTAGATTGTCTTAAGTGTAAAGGAAATGAACAATGTCAGAGTAAATGTGCCTAAGCTAAAAAGGAAAGGCAAGAAAAACGTATGGCAGGGAAGGTGTCAGGTATCAGTCAGTGTCAGCCACCAATTTATAAATGGGTGTTCAGTGTAGATGAATCCAATTAATATCTATTTTTTTCTTTTTTTATTAAAGATTTTATTTATTTGAGAGAGAGAGAATGAGAGATAGAGAGCATGAGAGGGAAGAGGGTCAGAGGGAGAAGCACACTCCCCGCCGAGCAAGGAGCCCAATGCGGGACTTGATCCCGGGACTCCAGGATCATGACCTGAGCCGAAGGCAGTCGCTTAACCAACTGAGCCACCCAGGCGCCCAATTAATATCTATTTAATTGGTTGTGTGTATATATATCTTGCTTTCAAGATTATGTTAGTTCTATGAGGGTATAAATAAAAATCTCCATACTTTCAGAACTTAGCATATTGCTTTAAACAGTAAGCACTTGAAAAAGACTTTTTTAAAAGAGTTATTTATTTATTTTAGAGAGAGAGGGGAAAATCGCACACACAAGTTGGGGTAGGGGCAGAGGCAGAGAGAGAAGGAGAGAAAGAATCCCAAGCAGACTTCCTTCTGAGCACAGAACCAGACGTGAGGCCCGATCCCAGGACCCTGAGATCATGACCTGAGTCGAAATCAAGAGTGGGCTGCTTAATGGACTAAGCCACCCAAGCACCCCAAAAAAGACTTGTTAAATGAATGTATCTCACCTTAGCTTCCATGCTACTTAAAACACACCAGCTTCTTTCCCACATGGTTCCTTTTTTCCCAATCTCCATATTTTGTTCTCAGGACTTCACACATGTAATCCTTCCATTCTAAAAAATTTTGCCTTCCCCTCGCTCTCTTTTTTTTTTTTTAAGATTTTATTTATTTGACAGAGAGACAGAGAGGGAGAGGGAACACAAGCAGGGGGAGTGGGAGAGGGAGAAGCAAGCTTCTCCCTGAGCAGGGAGCCCGACGCGGGGTTTCTTATCCCCGCGTCATGATCCCAGGATCATGACCCGAGCCGAAGGCAGCCGCTTAATGACTGAGCCACCCAGGTGCCCCTCCCCTCCCTCTCTTTTTAATGTGTAAAATCAAAGTGGGAAGACTTTTTCTGGCAAGGGTAGTGAGTTTTTTAGGCTTTCCGGGCCACATGGTCTTCATCAGCCCTGCTTTGCTCTCCTGCTGTAAGGGGGAAGTAGCCACAGGTGCGAACAAATGAGCCTGTCCATGTTCCAATAAAATTCTATTGGTGGACACAATCTTGAATAATTTTCTTGAGTCTACAAATTGTCTTCTTTTTTTTTTTTCTTTTCAGTCACCTTAACTTGAAAATACCCTTTTTTTGCCGGCCATAAAAAACAGGCAAAATTTGATCCACAAATTTGATCCACTCACCACAGTTGGCTGGTGACTGTTACAGAGTCAAGTTTGTGTCTATTCTGTTTCCCTCTGCCCCAATTGAACATCTCTGGATTTTGTTAACCAACATCTAAATGCTCTGTCTTAAGACACTTATTTTATGAATTACTCATTTTAACCCATTTATATCCACAGGTCCTGCCTTAAAATTTATCATTTTTACCTAGTTTGTTGTAATTTTTGGAGATAAGGGGCTATCTTTATATTTAATTTTTTGATCTTCTAGGATGCATAACAGTATTGGCTAAGGAAGGCACCTGAGCCTCTTGTAAAATCTAGTTGAATTAGGGAGGAAAGACTTTACGTACTCCTTCCTCCCTCGGGCTACACAGTAGGGGCAGACCTTTCAGGTAGCAGAAGGGGATTCTGGACAGTGGCTGTGTTTCCCGAAGACCTTGCTGTGATAATAGGGCTAGGGCACCATTGATCTTTTTACCAAAACAAAAATAAATGGAATCATTCTCAGTGGTGGCTTCTGTGGCTGGATCTGAAGGGCACTAGGAGAGAAAATTGCTCTCAGCAGTTCCATCACAAGTAATGTACCGGTTCTGTAAGACGTTGTCCATTCCTTAGTCCTTTGATCCTCAAAAAGAGGTATTTCACAAACACCTGGGGGGGAGTGATATTTATATATGGATCAACATGGGACATAATTAATAACAATACAAGAAAAAACATGGAAATCGTTGCTCTCCACTAGTGGTTCATAACTTTGATTGCACATTTTAGTCATTTGGAGAGTGCTTAAAAAAAAAACAACCCAGCATTTAGGCTACACTTGTGAGCAATTAGACTAGACTTTCTGGAAATGGTAGCCTCCTATGCAGTAAGTTTTCCTGCTCTCCACAGATGATTCTACCATGTAGCCAAGTTTGAGAACCCCTTCTCCACACCATCTTGTAAAATGCACTCCTCATGCAGGAAAGGTAACAGACAAAATTACTTTTATTTTGATCTGATGAATTAATCACATTGGCATCTAGGAAGGGAAGGATCAAAAAATAAATTGCATGTCTTGAGGTAGCAGTCAGTAAAATATGGATGAAATGGAGACATGGCTGGGAGGGAGGTATGGGATAAGTTGAAAATGCCTCTTATAAATATTCTTCTGAGTTAGTTATTCAGGACTTCTCTGAAAACCAAGAACAAATAACATTTACATTACTGAATAAGCCCTCCCGTGTTGTATTAATCACACTTGTAATTTTTCTAAATTGATGATTTAACATCTACTGGCTGTTCCCAGGAAGATTCTGCCTCACCCAAAACATCTGGAGACTTTCCATAGCTCCAAACCATAGCTTTAACAGTCATGGTGGGCGTGAACTTCACAGGGGTACCACTTTCAAACATAACTAGCTAAACCTAAACCTGTTTAGCCTGCCTTGCCCAACTGCTTCTCTTGGAAACAAAAAAGATGCCTATCCACATGGGTTTTCTCCCTCTGACTCATTTTAGATTTTAGTGCTTTTCCTGAGTGACTCTGTGGTGGCTGCAGTGTTCTCCCCCAGGGGACTGTGAATATGACAAAACTGTAAAACTCTGCTTTTTCTCTTGATCTGCTTCTGGCCTCACCAAACCTAAGTCAAGGTAATATGGTTAAAACAGAGAAATAGTGGAGTTTGAGAAAACGGTACCAATGCAAACATAAATCCTTGTACTACAGAAAATCTTCCAGAGTCATGAAAGTCTTACTCCTCCAAGGGTGCAGCTGCTGGATAAATGTGTCCTTGTATTAATACCACAAGCCTGTTCTTCTTAGAACCATCTAAAATTTTGTTTTGCTTCAAAAACAATTGCATTTCCAGACAGCTACCACCTCCTTGTTAAATTTAGATCTTAAGGTTTTACATTTCACTTCTTACAGGTGAAAACTTGGTGTCAGAATGTAGATGGGGTAAAAGGTATAGTTTTTCTTAATGGGAACTGACACACCATTGATTAGAATTTATTGCTTGTTTACCTTGATAAATGCTTGAGAGGCTATTATTTCTTTGTTGTGTCACTTAAAATACTTTTTCTTTCTGGTTTATTATGACCATTTTTTTTTTCTCCTGGTAGTTTGGATGTTATGTATTAGGGCAAAGAGTAATCAACTTGTCAGGTTTTGAGAAATGGTTCATACAAACACAACAGTTGCCCCAAATTTTTAACAGTTGTCTTACAAGTAGACCTGCATTTTATACAGAAAGTTTAGAGAATTATAATGATGATGAATTTGAATATGCAATATCTTCTACTTTCTTTGAAAGAAGTTTTTTACGATATTATAAAAGATGATACATTGCCACAAGTTATACTTTTTTGGCTATTGTGGGATTTATTATAATAAAGTGTATGGGGGAGCACCTGGGTGACTCAGTTGGTTAAGTGTCTGACTCTTGGTTTCTGCTCAGGTCATGAGCTCATGGGTGGTGGGATCAACATTGGGCCCTACACTTAGCAGGGAGTCTGCTTGAGATTCTCTCCCTCTGCCCCTTCCTCCGCTCACTCCCTCTCTAAGATAAATAAATGAATCTTAAAAAAATAAAGCGTATGGTAAGTTGGGGCAATAATAATGATAGCTAACATTTATTAAATACTTACTATCGGTTTGGAGTGATTTTAAGGTCTTTATATGGTTTAATTAATTGAATCCAAATATTATTTTAAAGTAGATAAAATGGAAACACAAGGGTTTAAAGTAACTTTCCAAAGTCAACTCCTACTTAGAACTTCCGGAATTGAAGCTAGTTGGTTTGACTCCAGTGCTCAAACTTTCAAGCACCACAAAGTACTGCCTCCTGGTGTAAGTCATTAACAATGATTATAATCCCAACATCTGATTTCATAAAACAGGCAAAAATCCTTCAATTAAGAAGAACAAATATTTAAACATTTTTGGTTCATATTATCTATATTACAGGATAAGGCCTGAGATTTCCACTTTGCTACTATAGAGCCAATCAGCATTAAGCATATAAGATACTGCTTTTTGTTTTTTGTTGTTTGCTTTTTTTTTAAAGATTTTATTTATTTCTGAGAGAGAGAGAAAGAGAGAGAACACAGGGGGAGAGTGACAGGGAGAAATTGACTCCCCGCTGAGCAGGAAGCCTCATGCCGGCCGGGCTCCATCCCAAGACCCTGGGATCATGACTTGAGCCAAGGGCAGATGCTTAACTGACTGAGCCACCCAGGTGCCCCTATTGTTTTTTGAACATACAAAACTTCAATTATTTTGTATGCTAATGAGGCATAGAATTCACAATAAGTAATGGGAGGCTATAAATTACTTTATGAATTCAAGAACAAAGAATGAGTTTGTGTTTAGGATACTTTGACTTATCTAGGTAACTGTTAACTCTTTATTTTTTGACTGTTAGAAAAGTCTCAACAAATGCTTTTTCAGTTTAGTCAAGAGGCAGACTAAAGCAATTATCTTTAGAAATAAAAAACTTGGAATCTTATACTAGGAAATTTTACAGTGCCAATGCAGAATACCAAATTATATAAACTGATAACACTAGAAACTGTTCTTATTATATAATGTAACCTTGAAATACATAAATATCAGAAAACTGAAGTCCATCAGAGTTAACAGTGACATGGACAAAGAAAGAAGTTAATAGTGGGGATGGGAATGCTCTTCAGGTCTCAATTACTTGAATTATGATGTAAATATTTTCCTGTATATCAATTACAGCAAAACAAACAGACAAATAAATAAAGGTTAACAAAAGAAATGGAGTGAAATATGTTAGAAGTAATGTTAGATATAATCACATTTTATTATAAGGAACATCAAGAAGACCACAAGCTTCTCTTATAGCCACTTTTTGTTAGGTAGTTTGTTTTGAATGCAATGATTAATTTTGAGAGGCTCATCTGCACCAGGAAGTACACTAGAAAATCCTCCACTTTGATATAAAATTGCTCTTAATTTTATCTAACTACAATTGGGAAATTTTCTGTGCAAGACTAATTACTATGTTAATATAGCGAAATAGTTTGTGCTGTCAGTTTGACATTCTTTGCAAATTTTCTTTTCAACTTTTGATAAGGAGAATTCAATGTCAGCATCTACTTGAAACCATAACTCCATTTCTTTTCTTGCAATATTTGAGCAGACCCAATAACTGTGTCATAAACATTTTATTGAACTGAGGCATGACAAGATCTTTTTTTTTTTATTATTGGCTGTTAACATTCTTGTCATATTTAATGTTTCACCTGGGAGTTGGCTTTCAGTCAGAGTTCACTCTTATGTGTGTCTACCTTTCAACCTTGATGCAAAACTAATGACTTCTTATTATCTCAGTCATAAATGAATCTTCAAAACACATTAGGGACTTTCTGTAATCCTGTTAAGGGTTTCTAGCGAGGTAGGTATTAACTGTGCAGTTTGTTCTATTGGGTTTAATGGCTTAAAGCATTATTTTAATAGCACATGCCATTTTCTAAAAAATATCAGAATTATTTTTTCTTTTTTTTTTTTAAAGGAGGATTAATTAATTAATTAATTAATTTTTTTATTTTTTTTATTTTTTATTTTTTTTAAAGATTTTATTTATTTATTTGAGAGAGAGAATGAGATAGAGAGAGAGCATGAGACGGGGGAGGGTCAGAGGGAGAAGCAGACTCCCCGCCGAGCAGGGAGCCCGATGTGGGACTCGATCCCGGGACTCCAGGATCATGACCTGAGCCGAAGGCAGTCGCTTAACCAAC
>NW_027397116.1:10462871-10517401 GCF_003265705.2 Callorhinus ursinus
CCTGAGCCGAAGGCAGTCGCTTAACCAACTGAGCCACCCAGGCGCCCTGAGAATTATTTTTTCTTTCAGTAGTATTCAAAGTATGATAATTTATATAATTGGAGCATCTTTATTTGTAGGTTAAGTTCCAGGCTTCAAGCCAACATTTTGAAAAGATCCTCATTGTTTTCAGAGCTGCAAATATCCAGGAGGAAATCCCTGCTCAGTAAGAAGTATTTTATGATATGTGTATCTTTGTTCTTCATAACTTCAAAACTTTAAATAAGCATTATTGGTTTATCTTATGTTTAACTAAAAGAGTTATATTTTCCTCAAGATCCATGATGTTATATAATTATGTAGATGAAGTATAAAACTTGAGTGGGAATGACATATACCAGCTTTATTTATTTGAAAAATGTTCTGAAACAAATATAAAAATATTAACGTCTATTAATTCTAACCATGGATACATGGTATTAAGTTGTGTTCTGTTTATTGGGAAAATGAAACTAAAATTAAATGAAGATATAGATTTTGACTTAAATATCTTCCTTCACCTTGATTCTTCTCTGCTTTCCTTAATATTTGTATGTACCATACCTTTTATCACTCTTTTCTAATAATTTCTTATTGATCATTTGATTCACCTTCCTAAAAAATAAATGTCTTTATACTTCTCATATATCTCATAGTAATTCTTATAATTTGGGGCAAATTCATTATGTTTTTTAAATTTTATTTTAATGTAGCTGAGTGCAAATCCAAATCTCAAATACAATATTTGAAAATTTTATTTCTCCCCTTAAGATTTTTACCTGCAGTCAAATTTTTATTTTGCCCATCTCATCAAATGTTAAATTACCTATCATACTTGAGCCTACTATTTCTTCTTATTCATACCCATCATCACCTATAATTTAATTGTAGTTCATAAATGTACGCATAAGCAGGTCTGATTACTGGCGAGGGATACATTGGTAGAGAAGATTACCTTCATGTCTTTTCCGTATCTTTGTGGAATCTTCCCTCAATGGCAATTTCTCAAGGCCTCATCCCAATTAGTTTGCCTTTCAGTGCCAATCCTGACCTGCTTTCCTCTAGCTGCGGTTTAGCATGGAATCTGTGAAATAACTCTCAACAACAAAATTATGTGTTTGAGTACAAGCTACGTGCCTGGCATTACTCTAGGCATATTCGGGAATTATAACTGACTTGAAGATTTGTCCCCGGCCCTGAGAATCTGACAGTCTTTTCTGTTTGTAACAGGGAAACTCACTGCTCTTTACTCCATGTCCACAGCCCTCTCCAGATTTTCCCTATAGGTAACATAGATTTGACCCCACCCAGGTATGTGACTAGAGAAAGCCAGAGCTTCTGAGAGTCCTAGGTGATTTGAGGGTGTGTTCTCATTCTTGGGAAAAGATCCGTCTTTGGGCAGATATGTTTATGATCCTAGTTATACACTGTGGAAGGGAATTTAATAGTTAAGATCTGAAAGGATCAGCCAGTTATACCTCACAGTCGTTAGAGCATGTAACACTTGATCTCAGGGCTGTGAGTTCAAGCCCCATGTTGGGTGTAGAGCTTACTTAAAAAAAAAATAAAATAAAAATATTTCTTACCACTATTGTATATAAATCATATTCCTACCCTAACTAATTAAGAATGTGCTCCCAGAATTGAATGGACTAAGTCCCAAGACTGAATTCACAACCTACGGAGACAAAGTCAGCAAAAATGTTCACATTATTAAACAATGTAAGAATTTAGATTTCATTAAAAGAAATTTTATAAGATAGATTAAAGGAATTTAATAACATTTGTGTAACAAATATCTCAAGATTTATGGAGAATGCTTGCTTGTCCTGGTTTTTGTCACAAGCTTTTATGGCCCCCACCCCTTTGTCCAAGGGATGACTTAACATTTATTGCATAGGTTGTTTCTGAGAGTTATCAATGACACAAGAAGGTGACTAGATAAACATCAAACACAGTTGATGAAGATAACTTTAATTACCTCACTAGGGGGTTTGAACTAGTTAATTATGGGGTTTTTTTTCTAAGTAAACTTTACATATTAAGATGCCTAGTTGATCTCAGAGGAATTTAAAAATAACTTGTATGAAAGGCACAAACAGTGGCAATTTGGGAATGTAAATCAAATTGCAAAACAGATAGGTTTCGTAAATCTGAGAGTATTTTTGGACTCTTTTGTTTTCTTCTTTTTATAAGTAACCTGCCATTTGTATCCAAGGGCATTTCTGTTCATCCTTGTGTGGGTGGCATAATTACCCAGAATAGTTCAAGTAAAAAATCTTTATATAAATGTTAGATTACACTCAAAACTTGATGTCACCTACAGAGTCTGATGAATATACTTGTATTAAATGTCAAAAATAGGCTATAATGTTCTATTTCTAAAAGTAGGATTTAATGAAGTAAAATAATTAAGCTTATAATTAAGAGCACAGATATTCCTCATTCTTTGTCTTCTTACTGGATAACTAATTCAGGTGACAATTAAAAGTCTTGAAAAACAAGTTTGGAAGGTCTCCCCCTCTCTCCCATTGGGGTCATAAAATAAATGGGTGCTGTCTGCAAAGAATATTTAGAAAGAAATAATGTCTTTCATACCTATGAGATTTCACATGCTCAGTGCTTATCTTCACTTCTATGTTATTGAAAATATAATCTTCTGTTTGGAGAAATGCCTTATTTTTCATCTCCCTAAACTCAGATGTTAAATTTCCTTTAAGTCTCTGATCAAGAAAGTCATCAATATTTACTACATGCATATCTTATTGCCTGATACTATGGTAGGCACCATAAAAGACACAAAAATTATAGGACAGTGTTTGCTCTCAGAAAGTTCTGGGAGGAAAGGAATCCCATCTTGCACTTGTCTGAACTAGTATTTAGCTAATATGTATTGATTTGACTTGACATGAAAATGAGATGTAATAATGTATCAGTGCCAGATACAATGCTGCATTTTATGATGAGATGTCTTAGAAATTGTATTATGTATTAGAAATTGTGTTGATGGGATTATATATACATTTACATATTTCTTATTTTTTTAATACAAAAGCAGTGCATATTCTTTTCAAAACATCTTAAAATTAAAAAGGAGTGTAAAAATAGGAAAAATCCAATTTCAGTATATAATTACAATCATTGATAACAGATGCCAACATTTTGGTATATTTTCTTATATTTTTCTATGTATAGGTTAAAAATACTATGTAATTATATATACAATTTTGCTTTTATACAATATTGCTTTTCTAATTAATATGCTATGTAAATATTTTTCACACTTTTGCCTCTTATAATCTTTAAATCAATTGATCCTCACTGTTTTGGGGAAATTTACTATGTGACAGGCTCTGAGGCCTAGGCCTAGTCTGTGTTCTAAAAGAGCTTTTAGACATAGCTAGTAGATAGATAAGTAAGTTAGTAATCTCAATCCAGAAGGATAGGTTATAAGGAGACTAAATATATTTCAACTTTTACTTAATTTTAAATTTTTTTAGTTTTTAAAAGATTTTATTTATTTGAGAGGGAGAGAAAGAGAGGGAGAGAGTACACGCGGGGGCGGGGAGGGGCAGAGGCAGAGGGAGAAGCAGACTCCCCGCCGAGCAAGGAGCCTGATGCAGGACTCGATCCTAGGACTCTGGGATCATGACCTGAGCCGAAGGCAGATGCTTAATCAACTGAACCACTCAAGTGCCCTCAACATTTACTTTAAAGGCACAGAAACTGACTCTTGAATATCACAAAATATCTGTAATTGTCCACATTTCTAATGTTTTGTCATATCTAGTACTATTGTGGTCCATCAGCTGTCTTAAATAGTGACATTTATTAACTCATGTCACCTGCAACTACCTCACATTGGGGATACCTGGTCCCTATCTTTTTGCCTTCTATTTTATTGGATTTAGCTTCTTAGAAATGTCTTAAACTGATTAGATTAGTCTGGGTATTAACAGATTCTTCAGATGGAAGGATATTTGATTCTTAAGAATGTTAGTGGCCACCACTTGGTATAACTGATGGTTGGTAGTCAGTATGTAAGTTTTTAGACTATTTTAGAAAGTTTTATCAACTATTTCTATGTAGGATATTGGATATCCTCTGTCCATGAAATTCCTGCAGAACCTGTCCTTATTAATTTATGTATGAGGTTGTAGTATCTACCATGTTTTGAGTCCGCACCATGTGACAGTCAGTGTAAAAGATGTTTTTGTACATTTTCTCACTCAGTCTTTTTGAAAACCCTAATCTGTTAGGGATTTATCCTTTTATAAGTGAAGAAATTGAGAGTCCAAAAGTGTAAGTAACTTGCATGAGATCATAAAGCTACTCAGGGGAAGTGCCTTTTCTGCCTGATTCTATAAATCTGTAAGTTGGTGTATTTCATAAATTCTAGAATTTTTACCAATTATCTCTTGAAATATTGCCTCTGACTCATTTTTTTCTTATTTCTTTCTGAGCTTCAGTTAAACATAATGCTAGGACTTCCCATCATGTAGTCTATGCTTCTTACCCTCTGTTTTATAGTTCTCTCCCCCCGCCAACTTATATTCTGGTTCATTTCTTCTAAACTTGTTGCTAAATTCACTACCTCTTATTTTTTTTGTTTGTTGCCATCTCTGTCTAATATTTTCTTTAAACATTGGCTAGCTTATTTCTAGAAGTCGCTTCTGTTTCTTTTTCAGATCAGCTGTCATTTAATTTAGAATTTTCTGTTACTTATAGACAATTTCAAACTTTTCATTTATTTAAACAAAGATGGTTGTTATATAATGTTTGATAATTCTAATATCTAAAGTTTGTGTGAGACTGTTTCTAATGTATATTTTTTGTATTTATTCTTGTTCATGATGCCTTGGGTGTATGGCTCTCTTTAGGTGTGCTAATATTTGCTCTGGGGAAAATGTTTGCGGGGATTCTTCAAAGCAGAAGATGAAAGCACATCCCAGGGAAGATTTGAATGTGCTTCTACCAGAAACCTGGGAGCGATACAAGATAGAAATCCCTTTAAAGCAAGTTCAGAGCTTGTGGTTCTCTGGCTCACTGAGCCTTGTGCATCTCAGCTGCATATTCTTCTGTAGTGCACTGTGCTTGGCAGTTTATCAAGGGACGTTTGTGTGTGTTTCATTTCCTTTAGTTCTCCAGGCTGTTTTCAGAGCCAGTCAGATGTCTCTACCCTGCCATGCACCAGAATTGTGGGCGTGGTGAGGGATACCCCTTCTGGTTTACTTTTCTTTGGATGGTGTAGATTCGGGGGAATTTCCACTGACTGTGAGGCAATATCTTCTCCATGGCTTCTTACCTACAATGGCCCAATGAGGCCACACGCAACAGCCTGAATTTGCCAGATTGATGGATGCATACCCTAAGGACAGAAGCAGTGTAAATACTCTGATATATCACTTACTGCTCTGGATTTAGGTTTTATTTCTCAGAATTTGGCCGGGTAGTATTCTAACATCTTTTCAGCTCTCCCATGCTTTAAGATTCATGCAAAATATATTTTTATGTAGTATATTAGTTGTTTTCACATAACTTAGCTCTTCATACCAGAAAGAAATTGTCCTACTGGTCTGATCGCCAAGGCTGGGACTCATAACTAATCTGCCCATAGGTTACAGTAAATATCCTATTATTTTCCTTTAAAACTGCGTGCCACCCACTTGGTTGGATATTTTTTCCTGATAAATCCACATGTTCTTCTTGTAAGAGTCAATTAAAGACAAAAATTTACAAGAAGTTAGTATGACTGTGTTCTCAAGCAAACCTAGTTAAAGCTTAGTGTTCAAACTCTTTACAATTTGTACAGAAAACAAGGTTTCACACTTGAAAATTTAAGACTGCAATGTGTTCTAACCTTTCAGGACCTTGCATTCCTTTTAAATCACAAGATGCAGGAATTTATTAGAGTTTGATGTGCAAGTGATGGTGTGCTTAATATGTTATATGAGTATGGTATCCTCTAATGCTCCCTGGACCAACATAAAAACAGAGTTGCATCTCATTGGAGCTGTTGAAACACAAAAAATTTTAATAAATAAGAATTATGGGGCAATAAAATTCATCATTATGTGAGGAATTGGGATAGCACTAAATGTCTTTGGTAACTCATATTATTCTTTTGCTCTTCCTGTTTCTATTCTATTCCACCATTGTAATGAATTTTTTAGATATTTCTTAGGGGGATTTTAAAATCTAAAGTACCCTCAAATCCCCTCTTCTGTTCCAGAGTTACATTTTTAAGATTATTTCCCTTTTTCACAATAGAACACTTACACATTCTGCCTTCTACTTAGATTTCATATCATACAGAAATTGACAAGTGCTCCTCTGGTTCTGAGCTTGCTTTTTTCTCTATTTACTCTGTAGCAGATGCTGTCAGTGCCTTGTCCACCGTCCCTTCACCCCTTTGCAATTACCACTTTCATGTACCCTGGTGCTTTTTCCAACTGCTAGAATATGTGACTCTGTCTGAGGATACTCTCTGGCCCTATGAGCCTGAGCTTTCCTAAACCAGGCCGGAAGTGCCAAAGAGTTTCTACCACCCAGAATCAACACTTAACCATTGACTGCTGGAAATTGGTAGATAAATGCTCCTGCTCTCTCACTCTTTAGACAGGATAACTGAGGTTTGCCCCCTACACTGGCTCTCGGATTTCACCCGTGAGATTGAGCTGCACTAGTTCATGGTAGTAACTTGCTTGATGAGGGACTCTATTTTTGGCTTCCTTATCTTCCCTTTCTCACTTTTCTCTTCCTCTCCTGAAGTTTCCCGGGATCATCTCCAAATAAACTATTTATACCTAAGTCCTTGGAATAGGGTCAGGTCTGGGGGAACTCAAATAAAGATCTATACTTTACACCCCTCCCAAACCACATTGGTATGGAAAAGGCACTGATGAACTGAAAAAAAAAAAATGCAATCTAATGTTGAATTTAGCTTTCCTGAATCATTAGAGAGTTCATAAATATTCAAATTCAAATATCTTGTATTTAGGAAAAACTAATAGAAAATAAGTTTACTGAATGCTTGTTTAATTTATTTAAATTTGTAGAATGGAGTGGGAGAAGTAACTATTAGTAAAAAGATAACAGATAATGTTATGGGACTCATATATATTTCATATATATTAATACCTCACAACGTCCCTGTTAGATTGAAACTATTATTATCACATTTTCATTGAAGAAATGGAGGGAACAAATGGCTAAATAACTTATCTAAGGTTAGAGTCTGTAAGTGTTAGAGATGGGTTTATAATCAAGCAGACCCACCTCAGAGGCTACAGTGAGAGCTAAACACTATAATCTGGATTATTAAGGTACAATTTTATTTCCTGAAGGTAAACCACACGTGGTTTGGAAGTTTCTATAAATATTCTTTAATTCTGATCAAATACAAGTGAATCTGAGAACACACCATTGCTTCCATAGACAAGCTGGGTGAGACGTAAATCATATTAACTGTGAACCAGATGCTTTTGTTGTCTTTTTACAAGACACAAGTGTTGGGAAACTGAAGTTGATATTAGGATTCTTGGGCTCTGGCTCTACTAGCCTCCTTCTTGAGACTAAGATCTTACCTTGGAAATATTCCTTTGATTTGATTTCATCAATCAGTACATCCAGGGTTATTTGATTATCTAAAAAATGTATACACAACTTTTTCCCTCTGCTTCTACCCCAAACGGAAATGATCCTCAGGCATTTATGGTTGCCATCAGTTCAACAGCATCAAGGATAGAATTTTGTATATTCATCTTGTGGAGAGTGCTGTCTTACTTAGTAACGACATTTTTAACTTCAAGATCACGGATTTTTAAAGCAAGTGTCCCCATTCCTCTAAGCTTTATGTATTAAACACTTTATGGATATGCAATTCTATGTGGTACAGTATCATTTATGAGAAAATTATCTTTATAAACATAGCTAATTCATTAGATATAATCTCCTGGCTATTACATATATAAGCCCTAAAACAAAGAGAACACTTGACCAAATAGAATTGAGGCTGCCACTTTAAGAATCTCATGCTCTGCTAACTGAGCTAGCCAGATGCCCAAGGCTATCACTTCCGATGTAGTCATATAAATGATATGTAAAACCACTTTAGATCATGTATAAAACCATAAAGAACAGAACACAGCATTTAAATGAAAGTTAGCATCCAAGTGATTTTGCTTCAAATACAGAACAAAACCAAAACAAACAACCCCCCCAAAAACCCCCAAAGCCCCCCAAAACTGCTAATAGAAGCCAGAATCTATGAGTTTTTGCTTGGAAATATTGCAAAGGAATAAATAAAAGGTTATACTTTGATATGGTCTTGCAGGTCATGGTGAGAATTTTTCTGAGTGAGATGGGGAGCTGCTGGAGAAATATGAGCACAAGTAGAACATAACATCACTTGCTTTTTAACAGAATGGCTCTGGGTGCTGGGTTAGAATTAAATTATAGGGAGCATGACAGAGTCAGACGATCATTTGGAAGACTGGACAATAATCCACATGAGAGATAAGGTGGCTTGGACCAGGGTAGTAGCAGTAGGGGCGGTGAGAAGTTCATTTCTGGTCATATTTTGTAGTTGGATCAAACAGGACTTGCTGATAAAGTGGATGGAGGATGTGGAAAAAAGAACAGTCAAGGATGATGACCTGGCTTAGTGCCTGGGCACAGTGGGAGGTGTGAGCTGCCATGAGCAGAGATCAAGGCTCCAGGAAAGAGTGGATTCAGGGGCACAGAGGGAGGAGCTCAGTTTTTGGCTGTGTTGAATTTGAGATGCTTTCTCTAGAATACCGAGAAATTCTAGAAAATTATTCTCAAAAACACCCATGAACTGTGCTTGCAGACTCTACGAACTGGTGGCAGTGAGGCTTTTTGTTTTGTTTTGCTTTGGTGGATTTTGTTTGTTTTTTAAACTAAACCCCTCTTATCTTGTGTTAAAGATTTTTGGATGAAAAGTCCTCAGCTCTCCAATAGACTATTTTCTGAGTTTTTTGGTATTTTGATTTTGGTGAAGACAAGTCAAATTAAATATGAAAATCTCTCCAGTCTCTCTATGAGATAATTTAATCCATTTTTTTTCCTTAGGCTTCTCTAGCACCACCAGCAGCAACAACAAAGTTATCCTTATTTGAATTCCCTTGGTTGGTATTTATTCTACGTCCATCACTTGATCTAAAATCAATGCTCATGTCTCTAGTCACCTGCTCAGAGAGACTATTCATTAATTTTTAACAGGTGAAATCTAACTTGTTCTCATTACAAATGGATGAGTGTAGGCTTACATTGCTGTGCAAGTTTTTTTTTTTTTTTCCCCTTTCTCTCATAGAGAGCTGGTCCTGGCATGTTTAAAAAGAAAATGTGCCAAATGAAACTTAAGCTTCTCATTTCTGGCATGCTTAAAGCCCAGCATGTAAATGCGGCCCCTGAGAGAAGCGAAGACAAGCTTACAAACAGATGTTTTCACAGGTAAATCATTGATTTTTAACCTTGAGGAGATAATAAAGCAATGTCAGCTTCTCTTTATCAGCAGGAGAGGGAAGTCATCTATCATCCCCAGGGGCTTATGATGCTTATAAATGAATGGTGGTGGCAATGTCAGCGTGATATTTTTTGATACTGTGAAGGCTTAAATCTCTTTGAGGTTGAGATCTTATATGGAGAGACCCAACTAGAAGCAGCATATTTATAGAGCTCTCCTCTAGCGGTGGATACTAATAGATCTGTCTGCATATTCTCCAAACTATCTTCCTGACTGACATTGGCCAGGGTAACTTCTCTAGATTTCAAATCATAGTGTTGATTTCAAACTTTTCCCAAATTACTTAAAATGGACAAGTCTTAAAATAGTTTTTTAAAAAAAATTTGCAAATATATATATATATATATACTTTTAAAAATCACCAAGAAATACTAATAAAAAAACAAAAACAATAGCAAAATGAAAGCACCTCTAAAGTCACACCCAGTGGAAAATACTATCCATTGTGCAGATTACTCTAGTCTGAAGTCTTAGTGTGTGTTTGTGTCTTTACAAAATACTCAATAGGCACATATCCTTTTAAATCTCCTTCAGTTAAGATTTTATTATTTGCATCTTTCCACATAAATAAATATTCTTTTACAAGTTTACTGTTTTTTGGTTGCACAAGAGTCTACTGTATGGGTAAATTATAATTTACTTAACCAAGTTTGTTGTTGGACAGTTAGATTTATTCTAATTTTTATCTGTTTTAAATAATGCTATGGTGAATATTTTCAACATGCATATGTATGCATATATACATTAATTATTGTGATTTATGGTTTTTTCCTAGATTTTATTAAAATATAAATGTAACTTAAACACTGAAAATTATACATTATCATAGGTGTTCAGCTCAAGAGATTTCCACCAAGTAAACCCAGCTATGTAAACCAGTGTATGGTGAGAAAAAAAGGCCCTAACCCAATTGCAGGAACTCTCTTGTACTCTTTTCAGAGTGATGCAGTGACAACTCCTTCTCCAAGGAAAGTACTAGCCTAACTTCTAACATCATAGATAGGTTTCACCTGAGTCATACTTTAGATTCTCTTTTATATCTGGCACCTTCCCCTCAGTACCGTAACTATGTTATTCATCCCTTGCTGTTGCGTGTAGTTGACCTGATATAATTGTTAGTTAGATCCTGTCTCATTCTCAAAATTGCTCCAGTTTAATAAGTTACACCATACCCCAGCCATAGACAATGCAGAGAGCTCTCCTAGTTATAGTGAAGACTTTAGTGGTGAAAGTCACAAATGAAAGCAAAGCCTCAGGAAGAGTTTCAACCACGAAGAAAAGCTGCTTGGTGGTTGCTGCTATTGGTCTTTTCCCCTTGGCATCTCTCCAGGTCTGAAGGATTTCTACAAGATAAGGGCAAAGGCTCATAACGAAGGTCAGTATTAGAGATCACCAAGCCACAGGCCATAGTTGGTGTTTAGGGAAATCACTTCCGGTTTGCTTCCTCAGCTCTGGTGGGAGCTTCCCCACTGCCAGTGCTCTGTTGAGTTGGTGCTCAACTTGGCACAGGTCAAGGTAGTTAGAAGCTCCAGGAAAAGAAAAAAAAGTCCATTTTCCTCTCTCTCCACCACATACCACACTTCTGAGAGTCTGAAATATCTTACCACGCACTTTATTCGATCTAAATTTAAATAGAACTTTTCACCACTTCCCAAGAGAGAAACAACAATGAACTAGATGAGAACGAGAGGAAGTGGAAAAAGGTAATGCTCCGTATCATTTGGTTAATCTATTCTTGTTTATTAATTTATTACATGGAACAGTAAGTTTAATGGCTTTAACTTTGAAGTGAAAAAGAAGCCCCTACAGTATACTTTCAAAAAATGCCATAATGACTTTAGGAAGATCTAGGACAAGGAATGCATTTAATATTTTAAGTTATTTTTCAAGGCCTGCTTTAACCTTAGCCTTCAGATTTATCATTTCACATCAGCTAAAATAAACTACCACCATAAGAAACCATGTATTATTGAAAATCAGAACAGTTTCCTATATTTATTAGTTTTAGTCATAAAATTGCTATTAGAAATAGCATACAGATGAGTTTGATATCCATAAAATCATTGAAACATAACATGACATTTACTACCTGTGGTACATAATTATACTCACATGCTCTTAGATGCATTTATTTCTGTCACTGAATAATTATTTTCAGCAAGTTGTGCTACATTTTCGGAAGTAGAATTTTAATTTCCTCATTCCTTGAATACTTCCAATATTGAAAGATGTAATTTTAAGAAAGATTCTTTGTGGGGAAATGTCTTCTTAGAGTACACATAATTTTTTGTTATTTTGATTTTTCAGTAATCTTATTCCTTTTTTGTTGTTTATGCTATGGAATCTACCAAACTGTACAATGGCGATTAATTATAGATGTGTTGACCTATCAATATATCTACTACTATACCTAAACTTTTAACGTAACTGCTATAAACCTCAAAGTCACATGAATTGGAAGCAAATGTTTAAAACACTACTTTTATAATTTGTATCTGTCTTTTGCATTATTTTTTGTTTTGTCTCCTTGTTCACCATATAGGCACATGATGTCTTTGTAACAGTAACAGTTTTGAGTCTCTTAAATGCAGAGTATATAATTTGATGTAATTTTGCTGAGCTATATTTTTAATAATACAATGGGGATCATGTAAGTGAGGGTGCCTATAAGCTAATGAGTGAACCTAGCCAGCTCCTCAATAACCAAATCCAATGTGGCTTTATAATTCTCCCCTTCTCATCACCTATATATACTATAGGGAAAATTATATAATCCAATTTGTGAAATTAAAAAAATTCTTATCTCCCCCCGCACCATAAGTCCATTGCATTTTGTAACATTCAGTTGTCTACCTGTTTTATCTGAGGAAAAGTACACATCTGAGGCTAGCAGGAGAATGTAGATTTAATAGAAAAAAATATTTATAAACATCCAAGTCAGAGAAGCCTTCTTCTGGATAATTTATGTTGTAGAATATTGCTTTTCTGGGCAAAAGCTTCTCCATCTATAAAAAGGTAGAGAATTTTTGAATATGTAATAGGCATAGCTTACCCAACACTTCTTTTTTTTAATTTAATTTTATTATGTTATGTTAATCACCATACATTACATCATTAGTTTTTGATGTAGTGTTCTTACCCAACACTTCTTACTGAAAACTATGCCTCAAAAATTGTCAGACAAAAATTTATTTAGAGGAAAATAACCTGCAGCTTGCAAATGGAAAAAGGACAGATAGGAGTTAAAATTCCTGCAAAAATTCTAGTTTTTTAAGTGCCCTCATGTATACAACAGTTGTTGTAGCAGAAAATCTTTTTGGTTAGACATCCATTGTCTCAGTTTCATGCCCTCCAAAGCATTGTTTCAGGTCTCCAGTTTTTTGGTAATATGTCTTATAGGCATTATGACAGGATGTTTTGAAATATTAATTGATGTGCACATTTCAGGTTTACCCTGTAAAATGGCTAGAAGATAGCTGAGGTTGGGGAAAGAGAAGGGAAGTATCACAGGGACAGGGGAATGAGCTGGAGAAAGTGGAGTCTCAGGGGTCCTGTCAGTGACAGCTAGCAACCTATACATCAGTGCCAAGTGGTCTTCCTCCTGCTATCAGGTGAGGCAAGCTGCCCAGACATTTCCCAGGAGAAGTGGTGCTTGATTTGCCCAAGATTTTACCCACCCCCTGACCTACCTCTGTGAATGATTCAGAATATACTTTCGACTCTCCAGGGACAGAAAGCCCTAGATATTGTTACGGTATTAGTAGAATGAAGGGAAAGTGGCTGCACCAGATCAATGTGGGATGAAATGAAATCAACTCAAACTTCAACAAGATAAGACAGAGGGGAAGATGCATCTCCTCAGTGACTGTCATTTTCATATCAAAACACACAAAATGATAACTATTACTCTAGGCCAAGCCAACTGACATCAACTACACTGTGAAGAAAATTCCACTTTGTTTGTTATGTAGTAACATGTATTTCCTTTCCCTTTTTGGCAATATTAATTTTCAAACATTGTACATATTTCTTATTTGACACTGAATGATAACCTTTCAGAACGCTCTGGAAGAAATACTTCAGTGATAACATCTTCAGACTCTCAGCTGCACAGATTATACAATCTATTCTTTGAAATGGATAATTTAAGGATTTCTATATATCAAAACAGGAACCACATAGCAATAAAATTCAAGCACATTGTGAGTGAAAAGTAAAGAGCAAGTGCTTTGGAAATATATTCAGGAAATAGTGCCAAGATTTCATAGCTTTAATATTTAATGAGCTCATATAAACCAATAAGAAAAATACTAAAATTCTAATAGCTGATCACAAAACAGGCTCTCCACAGAACAGAAAAGAATGGATATCTATGTATCTATGTGTCTATCTATCTGAGATTGATCAAGAGAGATTATTACAGGATTGGTTCATGCAATTATGGAGGCTGAGAAGTCCTATGATGTACTGTTGGCAAGCTGGAAAACCAGGAAAGCCAGTAGTATAATTCAATCCAAGTCCAAACGCCTGATACCCAGGACTGCCAAAGTTCCAAGACAGAAGAAGATGGGTGTTCCAACTCAAGCAAAGACCAAATTTGCCTTCCTTTACTTTTTTGTTCTATCCAGAACCTCAACAGATTGGATGATGTCTACACACATTGATGAGGGCCATCTTCTTCATTCAGTCTACCAATTCAAACGCTGGTCTCTTCAGGAAACACCCTCACAGACACACCCAGAAATAATGTTTCACCAACTATCTTGGCATCCCTTAGCCCAGTCAAGCTGATATGTAAAATGAACCATGACAAACACTTAGAAGGTCTTAAATTATTACTATTTAAATATAACATAACACAATGTAGTATAACTAATGTAATGTAATATAAATATAGTATATTATAGGTTATAAATAAAATATTGTTTCAAACTATAAACTACATATAAAACTATATATGTATTGTTTTAAACTATGTATGTAGTTTATAGGTTAAAACAATAATGTAGTTTGTAATAGTGCTATTATTTTATCTGGCTAAATTCTAAAGATGAAAAATTTCAGCTAGTATTGTAGCACAGATAGGGTTATATTAAACAGAGCCAATTTACAAAATGCTCATCTAGCATTGCATTTAAGTAGGTGAACTGTGGATGATTTTTCTTTCAATTTTTATCTTTAAAATCTTTTTTGCATGGATTTTATTTTTATAATAAATATACTGTTTTATTAATGACTATGAACCTACTTTATTCCAAAAAAGATTAGCTGGGCTTCAAGAAATATTACAAGCCATTTTGCTACAGTATAAGAGAAAAACAGGTAAGTATAAAAAAGAATAAAATTATATTAATATAGTATGATATCACACAGCTGTTTTAAATAATGAGGTACATATGCATTATTATAGAAACAAATGATGTAATCTTGTGTATGATGATTTTAATTCTTGCTCTTGTATCTCTGAACACTTTTTTACTATTATACCATTTAACTTCAAACTTATTTTCTAGAATGCAGAGATTGGCTGTGCTTCTTTATTTGTAGAAAGCGAATATTTCTGTAGCATTTCACTTCTGTTTCTCATACTTATTTCTGTAGGAAGGAAAACTTTTTGTATTCGTGTTTTGTAAGATGCGGTGATGAAATCTGAGAAGCTAAACGTTAGCAATGGAGATACAAACCATGCCATCAGGGATTAGGATGAAAGAGAGATGACCACAAGAATAGGGGTGGCATCGATAAGAAAAGTAAATGAAAAGTTAAAAAAAGATAAATGAAAAGTGAAGACCTATTTGAACTGTCCCATTTCATTGATTTTATTATGAGCTCTTTGAGTTGTAGAAAAGGATGTTTTGGCTATTTTCCTTAAACTAATGGGAATAACGATTGTAGAAGGTATTTTGAAGGTTTTTCAGGGTGTGTGTATGTGCACACACTCACAAATTTATGTGTGTTTTCCCTTGATATTTGACTTGTATATTAAATGCATTATTTTCTCTGATTTTCTCCAGAATATTTTTTTTAGAACTCAGATTAAAGCAATTAGACTAATGACTTGAAAGATATCCTTGTGCTCTACCCAAGTTAAAGCTCAAAATATTCCTTATCACACTGGAACAGTATCAGGACATATATCCAAATGAAATACTGGGTAAGACTTCTAAATGACATGTTCTTATTGAAAGCAATTTCATCCCATGCAAAAGTATGTGCTCCAATCTTAAGGATTTGTAGATGAATTAAAGCTATACCAATTACCCTTTGTAACACTGGGGCTCTTAGCTTCTCTATGTATAATCCTTGATTAGAAGGGGATCAAAATTCTGGCTTTAGACTCTCCCTGAGAGAACTTGAAATTTGATGGCTGATTAAGTGAAATGTACACCTCCACAGGGGTTCAAGAAGGATTTATCAAATGCTTACTATGTGATAAACACTTGGGTTCTATCATGAATAAAACTTAGTTTCCACGTAGAGACATGTATAATTTCAGCTGAGTTATTCTAATAGAGGAGTATTTTCAGCAAGTCTCGAGAAAGAGCCCGGCCTACTAAGAAGGGGTCACTTAATGGGAGACTTTTACTTGAGGTCAGTAGGGAGGGACCTTCACCTAAAGGGTGAGCTATATATTTATTTTCTCTGCCTACTTTGTGATGACCTAATTTCAAAACTGATTGAAATACTTTTCTGTTGTGCCACCTTCTTGATTAAAGGCTTTATTCTGGATGATATGATATGGCACAACCTGGGTTTCTTATCTTCCTTAGAGATTCTTTATCTTTTCCTGGAATTAAGTGACAAATGTCACTGTAAGTGTCTGAAGGGATTTCAAAATTCTTGTTATCGGTGAAAGTGTAACTTGTAGTCTGGAATGTATATATAGGAGGCGAAAGAAAAGATCTCTCTCATTTTGCAGAAATGATCATGAGTTCTCTAATTATTGTTGATGCAATATGAATATTGTTCTGGCTTCAGAAAAGGTCTTTTAACCTTTTAAATGGTAGTAACACCTTATTGTTCCTGGTGGAACTGGACACTTCTAATCAAGTGTTATTACCGCCATTACAATTTAAAGTAAATCCTGAAAATGTTATTTACCACAATGATCTGCTGTCCCATGCTCCTTAGAAATACGAACCAGCTAAATCCTTCTATTTTGAATCAATTGGAATTTTACTTTGAGGAAGGGAAAAGAATTTTCCATTCACACAAAGCATGTGCAGCAAAACAAAAATGCTTTAGACAAGGCTCAAAGGGTTATTTCTCATTATTTTTGGCATCCCTCTTCCCATTGAAACAAGTCACAGGCATATCTACAGTTGATCAGTTAACAGATCAGCAATTCTATTAAGATGAAAACTAACCTTGGAAATGTTTAGAGAGAAAAGGGTGTCCTTTGATTTATTGTGCCATTTTATGTTTGTGCCATTATTTCCCTTTTAGCTATTCAGGCTATGTTAAGTGGAAACATCTAGCATTTTTAATAAAGTGCTTCATTCAGACCAAATATTAACCAGAAGCATTTTAGAAGAGCCTTCTGATTAAAGTAAATGAAATAAAGATCATCCAGTTCCGTTCAATAATAGAGAGTACGGCATAACGAACAGAACACAGCAACATCCTTGTGATGACAAACTATGCTGTCATTTCTTCTTAGTGTCAACTGAGGTCTGGGTGTTTTCCTCAGAAATTATAGGAACATTTGCTTTTTAGTAGGTAGCAATGCATTCTAGCTATCTTGCATCTTAAAAATTCTTATGAGTGATATGTGCTTCAAGTGTATATTTAGGTAAAGTTATTTTGAAAATGATTATTTGTTTTTGCTCAAAGTCAGGAGCAATAGCTATTTTATGTAATTTAAGCTTTGAAGTTTGCTAAAGGTTTATTAGATTTCCTTGAATTTCAAAATATGTATCTTCATCAATTTCTTTATTTGTATCTCTCAGATCCCACAATCCACTTTCCTCACTACCTTCTTCTATAGCTTGTAAATGATGATTCTTAAGTTCTTTTGGAATCTATAGTTTTATAAAGAAAGATACAAGATTTCTGGGAAGGGTTTCTCAGGAAGGAAGACATAGAGGTTAAAAGGAAAAACTGATAATATTAGATATACCTTGGCACAGAATAATCTTAAAGTTGTAATAGTTTTCCATTAAACTTTAATTTTGGATGTTCCATTGACTAATTCAAATATAATATTTAATTCCATTCTTGATTCAAATACATTTAACTTCTATAAAAATGGTACTTTAGAAATTTTTTATCAAGTGCTTTATTTATTTATTTATTTATTTTTAAGTTTTTATTTAAATTCCAACTAGTTAACATACAATTTAATATTAGTTTCAGGTGTACAATATAGTGATTCAACACTTCCATACACCAGAGGGGAGGTGGGTGGCAGAATGCATTGCATAGGTGACAGGGATTGAGGAATGCACTTGTGATGAGCACCAGGTAGTGTATGGAAATGTTGAATCACTGTTTATTTATTTTTAATTTGAGTATAGTTGACACACAATGTTACATTAGTTTCAGGTGTACAACAGTGATTTGAAAACACTAATTGGAAATGATATATGCACCCCTATGTTTATTGCAGTATTATTTACAATAGCCATGAGATGGAAGCAACACAAGTATCCATCAATACATAAATGGATAAAGAAGATGTGGTATAGGGGCGCCTGGGTGTCTCAGATGGTTAAGCGTCTGCCTTCGGCTCAGGTCATATTCCCAGGGTCCTGGGATCAAGCCCTGCATTGGGATCCCTGCTCAGCGGGGAGCCTGCTTCTCCCTCTCCCTCTGCCTGCCGCTCCCCCTGCTTCTGCTCTCTCTCTCTCTCTCTCTCTCTCTCACTGTCTCTCTCTCTCTGTCAAATAAATAAAATCTAAAAAACAAAACAAAACATGTGTTGTGTGTGTGTGTGTGTGTGTGTGTGTGTGTATGAATACTACACTGCTCTAAAAAAGGATGAGATCTTGCCATTTGCAGCAACATGAAAAGACCTAGACGATACTATGCTAAGTGAAATAAATCAGGCAAAAAGAGACAGCTGGATTCTTATTACTGTCTACCTTATAGTGAACATATTGAATGTAGTGTTTTTTGGTTAATAAAGTAATTGTTTCAAAATTTCCCAGCCCTTTTAGAAATGGAAGCTTCTCATCACATTGAATTAGTAATCTTAAGAACTATTAAGAAAAATTGTTGGGGGACGCCTGGGTGGCTCAGTTGGTTAAGCGACTGCCTTCGGCTCAGGTCATGATCCTGGAGTCCCGGGATCGAGTCCCACATCGGGCTCCCTGCTCAGCAGGGAGTCTGCTTCTCCCTCTGACCCTCTTCCCTCTCGTGCTCTCTATCTCTCATTCTCTCTCTCAAATAAATAAATAAAATCTTTAAAAAAAAAAAAAAAAAAAAAAGAAAAATTGTTGGGTGAGACAGACAGAAAAAATTCAAATTGCATGGCTCCATTAAAAAGATGAAGAGAATTTCAAAAGAGAAGAGAATTTGCCAAGACTGAGTACAAGTGGTTGATCTCATTGTGATAATATGAGAAAATGTATGAAGATATATTAATGGATAATAAACCAGAACAAATTTTGAATTGTATTTTCATCAGTTACCAAATGACAATAAACTCAAAACTGCCACTCATTGGTATAACCTATAATAATGCCTAGACTTAACCAAATAATTGAAGAGGAGGAGAATTTTGTTGCCATTGAGATAATACAGGATAAAGCATATTGTTTGAATTCATAATTTTTTATTATTAATATAGTTTATTTTATTTGGTATTGTGATTTATATTTTAGAGTATTGTAAATAATATTTTATAAATATTAATGATTTCATGATGTTGTATCTCTGAGATTGGTGGATTTTTCTCTGTGAATTATCAAACCCATAGTGACGTCAATGTGACAAAAACTGAAGTCATTCTTTCACCTGAAGGTAATACATAGAGGGAAGATTGAAACACAAAATGAAAATGAGCAGAGTATTGAGACTGTGCTACAGACCTTGAACTTTTCACTGAAGTTCAACTTTATTTTTTTTAATTTAAATTCAATTTAATTAACATATAGTGTATTACTAGTTTCAGAGGTACCTTAGTGATTCATCAATTGCATATAATATCCAGTGCTCATTCCATCAAGTGCCCTCCTTAATGCCCATCATTACCCCCACCCACCTCCCCTCCAGCAACCCTCAGTTTGTTTCCAATGGTTGAGTCTCTTATGGTTCTCCTTCTCTGGTTTTGTCTTATTTTTCCTTCCCTTCCCCTATATTCATCTGTTTTGTTTCTTAAGTTCCACATATAAGTGAAATCATGTATTTGTCTTTCTCTGACTGACTTATTTCACTTAACATAATACCCTCTAGTTCCATCCATGTCATTGCAAATGGCAAGATTTCATTTTTTTGATGGCTGAGTAATATTCCATTCTACATATATACACCACATATTCTTTATCCATTCACCTTTCGATGGACATCTAGGCTCTTTCCATATTTTGGGTACATGGGATATTGCTGCTATAAACATTGGGGTACAAGTGCCCATTCGAATAAATACGTTTGTGTCCTTTGGATAAATACCTAATAGTGCAATTGCTGTGTTGTAGGGTAGCTCTATTTTTAACTTCTTGAGGAATCTTCGTACTGTCTTCCAGAGTGGCTGCACCAGTTTGCATTCCTACCAACAGCATGACAGGGTTCCCCTTTCTCCACATATTGGCCAACCTGTGTTCTTTCCTGAGTTGTTGATTTTAGCCATTCCGTCAGGTACAAGGGGATATCTCACTGTGGTTTTGATTTGTATCTCCCTGATGCTGAGTGATGAACATTTTTTCATATGTCTGTTGGCCATTTGTATGTCTTCTTGGGCAAAATGTTTGTTCATGTCTTCTGCCCATTTCTTGACTGGATTTTTTGTTTTTTAGGTGTTGAGTTTGATTAAGTTCTTTATGGATTTTAGATACTAGCCCTTTATCTGATAACATTTGCAAATATCTTCTCCCATTCTGTAGGTTGCCTTTTAGTTTTGTTGACTGTTTCCTTTGCTGTGCAAAAACTTTTATCTTGATGAGGTCCCAATATTTCATTTTTGCTTTTGTTTCCCTTGCCTTTGAAGACGTGTCTAGCAAGAAGTTGCTGCAGCCGAGGTCACAGAGGGTGCTGCCTGTGTTCTCCTCTAGGATTTTGATGGATTCTTGTCTCACCTTTCGTCCATTTTGAGTTTATTTTAGTGTATGGTGTAAGAAAGTAGTCCAGGTTCATTCTTCTGCATGTGACTGTCCAATTTTCTCAACACCGTCTTCAACCTTTAGTTTTTTAGCACCTTAGAAATAATAATAAGAAGAAAAACAAATCCTTAAACATTCTAATTTTCAATAAATGAAATGGCAGTATCACGAAGATTCCTAGGATATATTGATCCAGAAATATCCATTAGTGTGATTGAAGGTGGTAAACAAATGTATTGCAATGCTGATGACTCTAAACTAAAATCAGAGCTTTTTTTCACCCATAGATGAGTATTTTTATCTCTGTGTTTGGTAGAACATAGAGCTGGAGAAATGAATTAGTATTCTGTGAAATTTGTAACTGGAATGAACTTCTGATAAAATAAAAGAGAACAGGTCATCAATAAGGTAAAATAGCCACCTCCTTGATATCCTCACGACTACATCCATCTGTCCACCTCTGTATCATCTCAATCTGTATAGCTATCTAGTTAGCTAGCTGTTTGTTATCAACCTATCTACATTCAAATCTGTATTCACATATAGCATAAATAAAAGACTTTTCCAACTAGCTATCTACACGTGTGTTGTGTGTATACACACTTCATTTTGATATAACAACTATAGCTTTCATATTTTCACTTTATCCAGTTATTTTCACAGCTACATGAAACACTATATGATCTAACTTTCAGATAACTATAATTAGCAATTAGCTTTCTACCTGCATTTAATCTTTTTTTTAGCATCTCTCAAAATCAGTAAAATAATGCAGCTTAGTTTCAGAACTCAACACCAGATTAAGAATGGAAAAATCTATGGGGCGCCTGGGTGGCTCAGTCGTTAAGTGTCTGCCTTCGGCTCAGGTCATGGTCCCAGGGTCCTGGGATCGAGCCCCGCATCGGGCTCCCTGCTCCGCGGGAAGCCTGCTTCTCCCTCTCCCACTCCCCCTGTGTGTGTTCCCTCTCTCACTGTGTCTCTCTCTGTCAAATAAATAAATAAAATCTTTAAAATAAAAAAGAATGGAAAAATCTAGATACAAATGAAAGGAGCTAAGAAAACAAATTCATTATAATTTAAAATGTTGAAGACTATTAAATTTTCCTAATGGTAGAGTAGCAGAATGCTAAATATAAAAATTCATTTATTTCATACATGCCATTGAATACAACATTCAGAAACAATCTAAAAATTGCCTCCTATCAGACAAATCTTTAAATATACATGTGAATGGAATATCAAAAAATTTAAACACCAATTCTCTACCTATGTGATAATGATAGTCTCCTGAAATTTCTCCTTGTTTGGCTTTTAAACTTACCCTTCTTTCCTTTTTTTTAATAAATACAATTCTATAGTGGCATTTTTCCTTTAAAAGAAAAATCACTTGACACAAAGCAGAACTGTCAAGGAATGTCATATATTGAGAAATGCAGTGACAAATGAGGAAAGGCCGAGTCACTTAGAAAGTGCCGTGCAGACCGTTCGTTCAGGGTAACAAGCACTAAACTGAAGAGGAGAGTGGTTGGTGGAAATAGGTCAAAACAGCCCAGTGAAGTGTTAAGTCATTATATGTCAAAATGACCAGTAGATATGTTTACACTCTTAATAGGTGGTCTGCTTATTATCAGAGGTTTGATGTTGATGAATCTCAAATTAGGTACTTTAATTTTGTCAGATGCTTTGGTTTGGTTTGGTTTTGCTTCTGCTTAATTTCAACGGAGTGTGATCAATGAAGACCTTTTTAATTTTTTTAAGTTTGTAATGCTACTCAAAATTGCTCTCGAAATACAACGCCAACTCAAAGAATATGTTGCTTGCATTTTCCATGAAGCATAATTAGTTAAATTTTTAAAAAATCGATTGTGCATAAATTTAAACCTTTGAAAATAGGACTGCAAGAAATTCAATCAAATTAAACACTTTTCTAATTCAAAGAATTTTATGATATGATAGTAATATGAGATATTATATAGGATATTATTATATAGTAATCATAAGCTAAGTTCAATTGATGGTTTTTACTTAAACATAAGACATTAAATTATTATTCATAAGTGGACTTTGTTATCCCAGGCTATAAAAAATGATAAATTATCAGGCAAAATAAAACATATTTTTCACAGGACCAAATAGCCTTTTGGGAGGAGATATTTTGGAATATATATTTTTCATATATTTTTTAGAGATAATGATTTTGATTATCACAAGCTCAAAGTGAAAACAACTGAAAGAAGTACTATCTAAAGAAGAAGCAGCAAACTGTGCCTGCAAATAAAGATTTGTTGAATCTTTAGTGGAATATTATATGAATTTTTAGAAACCTTTTTCTTCCCCTCCTATTTCTCTTGTTTCTCGGTAATTTGGCTATTATATTTAATAAAATACCTACTCTTATTGTGACTTTTTTTCATACACGTGGGAAAAGGATGCCCAAAGACTTAAGGTTTTTTTTTTTTTTTTTTACAATTTATGACTGAATGAATGAAAAAGAGACTCAGTCTCGTTGGAATATAGAGGTCATTGCCCAGCTATCACCAAATTTCTCATTGAACTAACTTCCTATATAATCTCTAGTCCTGGGGAAAGTTTACATTTTTCCAGGTATAGATATCTTACCTCCCATAGTGATTTACTCTAACTACATCTAATTTTCCAAAATGTTCTTCAGATAACTGTGTTATGAAAACTCTTACACATGTCCTTCCATTTTCATACCATGTGCAGAGACCACTCTCATCCCTCCTGCTTGCATGTGATCAAAAATCTGACATTCATATCCTGATAACTTATCCATATTGCAAAATTCCCATTCAAATGCTGTCAAGCATTTTTCACAGACAGGAATTTATGGATTTTTCTATGAATTTCCATCACTTCTCCTCCAAGCCCTGCAGCCCTGAAGGATTCTAGTAGTATGTTAAGATCATACAATCAAAATTCCTTTTTCCCATCCCTGATCCTGTTATCTCTAGGCAAAACTTTGCTGCTTCCTAAGGAATATCTTCCTCCATTTAATTGCTGTCAGTCACCTTGCCTCATAGCATTAGTTCCAGTTCCAAGGATCTTCTTTTCAGCAAGTGAAGTGAATTAAGGATCCTAAATAAGCTCAGGTATATCTACAACTGAATTTTTCCAATCCCCAGAGTGGATGTAATTTCTCAAAATACTAGGCATCCATGAAGATTGCTTAAACCAAAATTTCTAGCCTGTTTCTTAGCTAAAGTCACATCCAGTAAATTTATCTGATGCTTTATAAGCCTGTACATTCTTTCTCTGAAACCTTCAATTTCCGATAATTAATCTCTTCTATACTATGACTCAGATAACTGGGCAGTTTCCATAGCTTCTAACTGAAAGAGAGGAGATATTCTAATAATTCTCAAAGCTTAGACCAGAAGTGCCCGAAACAGTCTGGGCTTTGAGTTCTCTTTGATGGAAGGAACTTAACTATGAATTCAGTTTCTTTAAAAGATGTTGGACTATTCAGGTTATTTATTTTCTTGTGTATGATTGAAAAAATTTGTCCATTTCCTCTAAATTTTTAAATTTATGGGCATAGTATGGTATGTAATGTTCCTTTATTAATTTTCTAATGCCCGTGTGTCTATTAGTTATTGTCCTTGTTCCACTCCTGGTGTAAGTAATTCATTTTCCTTCTCTCTCGTTAGTTGACCAGTCTAGATAGAGTTATGATAATTATATTGCTCTTTTCAAAGACCAGCTTTAGACTTCATTGATTTTCTGTTTTTGATTTCATCAATGTCTGCTGTTATTTTTATTATTTCTTCCTTTCTGCTCAAGTTGAGTTTTTAATTTGCTTATTTTCCTAGTTTTCTAAAGGAAAAACTTAGGTTTCTGATTCCACACCTTTATTTTTAATAGAAACACTAATGACATAATATCCTTTTTTAGTACTGCCTTAGCTCCATCCCTCCAATGATGATTTTCAGCTTATTTCAGACAGGCAACCCATAAGAGTTAAGAGTATTCTTACTTCCATTGAGAGTTTCTTTTTGACTAACTTCTGGGACTAAATATTTGAGCATTTTCCACATATCTTTCTGTTCTTGAGTTCTGGTTTTATTTTGTTCCAGTCATAACATAGGAACATATAAATATGTGAATATAACCTATTTTATTGCCATAAACAATGTTATGATCAAAACACATTGTACAGTATCCTTTTCTACATTTGTTATGTTTTTGAAATGCACAAACTATGGTATATATTAATGATTGCTCCACATGGACTTGAAAACAATTCCTGTTATTACTGGGGGAAGAGTTCTTTAAATGTCAATTAGATCAAAGTGTCTGATGGCGTTGTTAAGGTCTTCTGTGTCTTTATTGACTATCTGTCTACTTGTGCTACCAATTGCTGACAGAGGAGTGGGAAAGTCTCCAATTTTGAACATGAATTTGTCTATTTCTCCTCACAGTCCCTTAAGTTTTTGGTTCAGATATTTTGAAGCTCTTTTCAATTTTCTACATCTCTTTTTTTAAATGATTTTATTTATTTGTCAGAGAGAAAGAGCATATGCACAAGCAAGGGGAGTGGCAGGCAGAGGGAGAAGAAGGTTCCCCACTGAGCAGGACCCTGGGATCATCACCTGAGCAGAAGGCAGATGCTTGACCTACTGAGCCACCCAGGGTGTCCCTCAATTTTCTACATCTTAAGTTGGAGCCCATTAGGTTCTTCTTGAAAGTTTACCCACAAAAAGATTTTAAAATCCTTCTGTAAGTATAAGATTTAATAAGTGTTTGTACATTCAACAAATGCTTACTGAGCACCTCTTTGTGGGAGGTACTATTTGGGAAGCAGAAGTGAATAAAATAATATCATTAGGATCTTGGGACTCATATTCTCAATGGGAAGGGGGTGACAGAAAATAATATGTACACAAATTTTATGGTATTTTAAAAGTTGTTAAACGCTATGGGAAAAGGATAAAATAGAGGAGAATAGGGATGAGTGGTGCCATTTAGGTATGGTTTGATTTAAAATAAGATCAGGAAAAGTCTTATGGAGAAAGTATACTTTGAAGAAGAAAAAGAAGTTCACCCTGTAAAAATCTGGGACGGACAGACAGTATTTCCAGGACCTGAAAATAACCAACATAAAAGGCCCCAAGGCAGGGGCGAAGCGAGGCATGTGTAAGAGAGAAAGATGGCCAGTGTGGCTGACTAGAGTAAGCAAGGGGAAGAGTAAGGGGACATGCTGTCAGGGGGGCGATGATGGGGAACAGCTCATGAGTGTTTTGGTGTGATTTGGGCGTTCAGAGGGAAATGTGGAGGCATGGTAGGGTGCTGGCTATAAGAGTAATATGATCTGACTTTCATTTTAAAAAACATTACTCCAGCCTCTCTGTTGGGAATAGACTGGGGTATGGAGCGTGAATGGCATAATCAAATTGTCATGCCATTTAATAAGGGTGACCTTTAGAGAAGATTTCTCCTTTGAGTCCAATTCAGAGTTCTTTCTCCTTTCCAGTAAAATTGTATTTAATTGTCAAAAATGAAGCATGGCTTTATTCTACAATTAATGGGACTTAAAATGCTAAACTGCAAATCACAGTGGCTTAAACTATACACCAGTAAAATATGAAAAATATTCGGAGATATTTCATATGATCAACTTCTTCATGATGTCCTTGCTTTGCCATTAATCACATACATTTGGAGTGTTCTGAAAGAAATATATATTAAATTTATAATATTTTTCGTCTTTTTAAAATTTCTTTAATTTATATTTTCTGTATTTCTCACTCAACCACACAGTTTTTAACCCTAAGTACTTAAGGTTAATATTCTCTAGTTTGAAGAAAAAAGAGTAACAGACATGATTTTTTAAATTGAACATTCTGTTACCCATTTCCCCACCTTAGTCCTCAAAATAGACTCGTTGTGTGTAAGATGTACTGTAACTCAAACTTTCCATTACACTTATTTGCCTAACTTGTCTGCATGGTGGTATAATTAGCAGAAAACTGATTAACAGGCTGTCAATTTTGTTATTGTTGTTGAATGATGCATGAACAGTCATAATACAGTATCTGAAACATTCTATGTACAGCCCTTTCCTTGAACTCTCTACCTAGATTCAATATGTCTATAACTGAACACATTTTTTCCCACTTTCAGAGCTGTTCAGAAACCTTCGGGTTCTTCAGGCCAGAAATCTGTATGTCGTCTTGGGCTCATTCTTCTTTACTCCGTACATGCAGCCATTCACCAAACGGAATAAACTTTTACATCTTGATTGCCTTTCAAACCCTTTTTATTTTTTTGCATTTCTATTATCGTCACCACAATTGATACCACCACCTCCTTCCCAAACACCTGCAATAAATAGCCTTTTGAAATGCCTCCACTGGCTGAAAGCTAACTCAGTATCCATTTGACGCAGTCTGAGAGATTACTCCTGAATTCAGATCTATCGCCTCACTTCCTTGTATAAATCATTTTGGTGGTTGTCCATTGTTCTTAAGATAAGGGCAGAATTTCATATTATGGCCTATAAAGTCGTGCCTGATCTAGACTCACATTTAATCATCTCAATCCATATCCTGCTTCAGTTTTTAGCTTCCAGCCAGGTCGCTTCTTCCAGGTCCGAAGGCGGACGGTGGGTGCCCTCCACATTCCCCTTACTCCATCCGCCGCCCCCTTTGTTCGCGCCCCTCTCACAACCTCTTTTTTGGCTGAATCCTATTCACTTTTCAGATCTCAGCTTAAACGTGTTGTTTGTATTTGTGCTATTTTTTCTTTGTTTTTAATTTTTGTTTTACTTTACAGATGAGGGATTTTTTTTTAAATTTATTATTTTTTTTTTATCCTCCCAGCCGCAGTACTATGTACTTTCCTTTGCCACCATCTTTACTTTTTCTTCTTCTTCTTTGTTTTTAAGATTTTATTTTTTAAGGTAATCTCTACCTCCACATGGGGCTCAAACCTACACCACCAAGATCAAGAGTTGCCCCCGCCGGGACTGAGCAGCCAGGCGCCCCTTTACTTCTCATTATTATGTTTTTAAATCTATACTTCCTGCCTACTAGGCGGTAAGCACCAAGAGGTTAGACGCAATGTCTGCTCTGTTCAGTGGTTTAACTCAGGTCTCAACACAGTGTCTGGGACACACTGTGCAATCAATACATATTTGTTGAATGAATGAATTGATAAATTTCAATGAACTTTTTTAATACAATGGGAACTTTTTTTTTTTCTAAAGATTTTATTTATTTATTTGAGAGAGAGAGAAACAGCATGAGAGGGGAGAAGGTCAGAGGGAGAAGCAGGCTCCCCGCCGAGCGGGGAGCCTGATGTGGGACTCGATCCCAGGACTCCGGGATCACGACCTGAGCTGAAGGCAGTCGCTTAACCAACTGAGCCACCCAGGCACCCTACAATGGGAACTTTTATCAAGTAAACTGAGTAATATAAACCCTATTTATCCTGTAACGGTGATGATTTTAATTAATTCTAAATATCATACATTTCTGATCATATATTTTTGTAATAAATTTGACTACAATTTACAGAAAATGTCTTATCGGAATAAATAATACAATAACATAATTAATATTCTATTTAAAAGAGATTTAAGCTACTCTAATTAGATACCATTTATTTTTGGGAGAAAATGTGTTATCCCTGTGAAATATCCAATTTTTAATTAGGAAATAATGACGCCACATATAAAAATATCTCTAAGGACAACTTACTGATCCTTTTACAATTTTTGGTGTTTTAAAAATTGTTTAAAAGTGTCTTTTCTTCAATATTTGATATTTGAATGTTATTTTGGTTTGGATATTGAAAATTCTGGTGCATGTATTTGGATTATTATTTATAAACTAAGGCACTTAGGCAAAAATACATGGGTAGTGGCAGAGAGAAACGGATTTAAAGAATTGCAGAAAATAATGACAAATGTACTTAAGTAATTAAAAATATTTTAATAGCTATACTGAAGGCAGAATATCATATTTAAGTGTTTGTATCATAAACAGGATTTGTAGCATGCATTTATACTCTGTTCTTTTTGTTAAGATGCCACTGGTGTTTGTAATGTGGAACAGATACCTAAATTCCAATATCATTAATATATGCCAAGTACTACTCCTTTATCTGACACTATTCATCACATTCTAATTAATCATTAAGGAAGAAGCCAACTATTCCTTTTCAGATATGGACCAGTAGCTCTTGGGAAAATTAAATCATCTTTCAGAAACATTTCATTCCTTGGTGCTAATAATTCGGTGCAAATGAATTTTCAGAATAACAGATCATATTATATAATTTTCTTTAAGATTCTTCATCTCATGTATTAAAATTTCATTCTGCATTTGAAATCTGTTTTTTTTTCCCAAAGTCATTTGCAATATTGTGATAAGTAGCAAAAGGCCATTCACAAGGTATAATATGAGCTTCAGTTGAAGCTAGAAAATGAAAAAGAACATTTTTGTTTGTTTGTAAAAGCAAGACTGAATAGTGGGTCACTGTGAACAAGAAGGGAATGCAGAATATTCTCATTCTTTTAGTAACATTTAATCTCATTTTAACCTTTGTCTCTTCACTATTACACTTGATAACATTTCAGTGGCCCAGTTTTCTAGGATAATTTGCAATTCCCTTACATGCTTATCATAGTACACAAACAGAAGAGATCAAAGGACAAAAAAAAAAATCCTTCAGGGCCCATTTATATGTATTATTATTTTAGATCCATGATTTCACTTTTGATGAGAATGAGTTGCTATAAATAGGTGTGATACTAAAACCTGAGTCATCAAGGCACTTACCCATCAATCCCATTGTGGTTCTCATCCCCCTTAGTAGTCAACAACCATTAATTACCATGCTCCACAATCTCCCAGTTTATATCCTTTCCTTGGCATGGAAAAGATAAAGGGACGACTTTAACAATTCTATCTTTCACCACAGCAATTTGGGGGTACGAGCTCCATTTTATATTTTTAACAGAGACAATGATCTTTGTTGTTTTGTTGGCATTATTTAAAAAGTCATTGGTAACATTTTTGAGTGCATAATTCTAATTGTAGACAACTGGACTTACCAGCATATAAGTACAAATAAGTACTTATATGTACAAAATAAGTACATATAAGTACAAATAATAAAGTACAAACATTAACATACCAACTAATGCTTAATGTTTTAAAATTTCACTTGATGCAAAGTAGGACCTCAGATTCCCCAACTCTACCCTCTTTGGCAGTTCTCCTCTGCCTTTATTACTAGCCTATTATAAAATAAAATAATCATCCTTCATATATACTTCCTTCTTCATATGATCTATGTCATGTAATGGCACTTTTGCTTTCTGGAATTTTAATGATCCTCAACATGTTAGTATGTGGCAAGAAGTGTTAGTGGCACATTAACCAGCTACTATCATCTCAGTGATCTAGAATGTTCTATATCAGGGAAGTATTAAAAAAAATTCTCTTACATAAAAATAACAGATTTATTAAGAGGTTTTATGCAGAATGGATGTATAAGAAAGGAGAAAAGATCAATTTATGAAATTTTATGCTAACCTAATTATGTGCATTAAAGATATTCTGTATGTTGAACTTTTTCTCTGGGAAAGAGTAAAGCCATACTAGAGACAGAATATTCATCAAATGGATAATAATAGAGGAATTAGCAAATCACGATTATCCTCAATCATGGCCATAAAGGATCAATACATTTCTTAGACGTAAGTCTAAGTAGATTTAGCTTAAGTTTCTTTCAGGATCAGTGTGGAAGCAGGGGTTAAATGCCCCAGGGGAACCAGAACTGTACCTCAAAGACATGAGTATCTTTTGATAAATCAGTAGCCCCAGATGTTGCGATGGGTGTTATTCCACAACTGGGAGCTATCAACTGAGATCTCCCCTGGTCTGGATGCTCCCTTGACAAAGAAGTTGGAATTTGGTGATGACCAACATGTCTTGCCCAACTCTACTTCTACTGGTTTTGTGTTAGAGGACTCAAAAGCCCTATGAAAGATCACATAAGAATGATCCTGCTTTTGGACTAAAATGCAGTGAAATAATAAATACATGGTTTTGTTTCACTTACTAAAATATCTTCAAATAAGTTGACTTTTATTTTAAGAGACTTAGTGTTACAAAGTCTTAACTTAAATAATCACCATGACCAATCATGAAGACTAGAATAAACTCTTGTCTGTTAATCTCTTTAAATGTAAGGATTAAGCCTGGAGTTTACTAATCTAGGTGAAGCTGATCCAAAGAACTCCTATTACAAGTTTGACACTATAGGGACACTTTTCAAAGAAACTAAAATTAGTACACAAAACTTAGGCCGTGGGTGGATGTTTTCCACAAAAATTTTGACATCATTTTTGAGATGGGATCTCTAAAACCATAGGATTTTATTGAACACATAGTTCAGTATGAACAAGACCAATGGAGAAGAATGCCCCAGCTTAGTTAGAGTCACTGAATCATAGAATTTGCAATTTTCTAGGATGATTAACAGTGGGTAATATTCATGTCCTTTAGAGAAAAGTCAACACCAAGGGCTGTGACTTCCTACACTGATTTCAATGGGTCACGTCAGAAAACAGTATCCCAACATTGGTGCATTTCCCATCGTCAAGATATTTGATGCTTGTATAACCTCATTGTGACAAATTGCATTGTCGTGTTCACTGTAGGTCCAGTGTATGTCCTTGTCCCTAGACTTTATGCTTGGCTTTCTGACTTGTTAGGCCAATGATGTATGGGCAGAAGTGGCAGTATGCCAGTTCAGAGCCTAATCTCAGGAAGTTTATGTGTTCCACTTACACCTTGCAATTGTAGAGGAAAAAAAACCCAACTGCCCAGCTAGTCCACATGTGCAGGGACAGTGACAGAAATGTGGGCTAAAATTACCCTACATGACCAAAAGACCTGCAGTGAGTAGTGCTGTCCCAGTTGCTGCTTCCTAATGCAGAGACATACAGCAGAGCCCAGCCTAGATTAGCCAAACTCCAGCTCATCTGCAGACTCATGAACATTATAATTATTGTGTTTGAAGTCACTGAGTTTTGGGGTGACTTGCAACTCAACAATAGATTATGGATACAGTCATCAGTAACAATCCAGTCCAGACTGAGATTTCGCTGGACCACTTTTTATGTCCCACCCTCGCAGTGTCAGGTGAAGGTTGGGTCCACACATCCTTCTTGGGCTCTTCTGTCTCAGCTCTGCATCTTCTGCAAACAACTACTGACAAGAGAAGACAGATCCACAAAAATGAGCAGAAGAGTGCAGCACAGAGCCATCAAACTCCATTCTTACAAGAAGCATAAATCCTAAAAGCCACAATTTCTGCAGAGACAAACCTCTCATAAAAAATAGAATAAATAAAACGCATGCCACACAGAACATTTGGCTTCTCTAAAATATTTGCATTCAAGTTAATGGTTTCTTCTCAGTTTTTTCCTTCTAAAGGTGGAGAATATGGTCACTTTATATATGAGTAATTGAAGGACTGATTAAAGATGTTTTCTAAGGTAAAAGGAAATTTACGCAAAGAATAATTCAAGTCCTCGCCACTGAGAAAGATAAAAATCTTTTGTATTTTAAGATGTCTTTTGGCACTTCAGTTCAGACAATATAACACATTAAAAAAATACTGAAATAAGAGGATCCTAATGTATATACAGTTATATATTTCACTTTCCCCACAGAATGTGCTATGAGCATTTCTTATTATTCAAATTTAATAAAATGCAATATTAATTGCTGCAAAATATATCATCAAATCAATATACCATAATTTATTTAAACAGTTTTCCCTCTCTATATCAAAGTTTGCCCCAATTTTTCCTGTTATAAAGATGGACATGGACATTCTTATATGTGATTTTTAAAATTGTTTCTCTGGTTACTTCTTCATGCAAAATCAGAATTTGAATTACTTGGTCAAAGATTTAAAATGGCTTTAAGGCTTCTGATTTAATGTTATCAATAAAAAGCTTTTTTATGCACCCCTTTATGCGCCTTAAATAACATTCTCAGAAATATATAAACTGACTCTGAGCATATAGTTATTAGTTTTTCAATAGTTGTATTCTCTACCAAATGCCATATATTTATAATATATAATACATATAATATACATAAAGGCAAAGAGCTATTAATTATTCACTTTATATATGCCTCTGTTCAAATATAGTCTCTATGAGGTCAGGAACTATTTCCTCACCACTGTAGCCAGCACCATGAACATTTGTTCAATGAATGAATAAAACTCAAAGTTGGATTTTAACTTTCTTTAAAAATTAATCTTTAATAGTAGAATTTTTTGAATAGCTCAATTTCCTGATACTGAATCTGTGATTATGTCCTTAAATATCACTGAGTTCCTGTACAATCCAACATTAAGAGTATCAGCCCTAGCATAATTCTTTATTAGAGAACTCTATTTTCATAGTCTTTTTAAAGGGTTACTACTATGAATACAAAGAAAGAAAATCATGCCGTATAAAAATATTGGTGGTTTTGTTTTGTTTTTACTTTTGGGTAGATGATAAAGTGGCTTTGTGTTTGTTTATACAATGATCTTTATGTCTTTTATTTTAGCTAAATCTGACTTTTTGTCCTCTGACTGCAGGTGTTTGAAACAATCTGAAGCCTGCTGATATTTTAAAAATATTATTACAGATAGAATGAGAAGAAAATAGAAATTATAAACGTCTGTTCTTTTAGTATCATCTATGTTCTAAATTTCTCTCACTGGATGTCAGGCACTGAATATTTCCTGATTATCTTTTTTGTCTACATTACATAATTTCATTTATTCTTTGCATGACTTTTCTACATTTATTCCCCTCGAATGTCTATGCCAATTCATTTTGTATTTACAAAATGCCCTATTGACACGTCTATTTTTATGGTTATTTTCTAGGCTTTTAGACTTCTGTAGAGTTTAAATTTAATAACTGTGCCTTTACCAACTAACTGAAGTTAAACTATGTTTCTCCATGCTAGAATTAGAAAAATATTTACTGACAGTGGGCAAGTAATAATAAATTAGAGAAATAAGTACAAATTTATGGTGGATCTTAGAACAAACTTTGATTATTGGGATTTTGAGTGTTATAAAAAATGTATTTAATATTTATAAAAATTTATACATAGTATCATATTTGATGGCGATAAACTGGACACTTTCTGCCTAAGATCAGGAACAAGGTAAAAAAATCTTCTCGTACCACTGCTCTTCAACATTGTATGGGACCCCATAGCTAATATAGTAAGACGAGAAAAAGAAATTAAAGGTATACAGATTGAAAAGGAAACAATAAAGCTGTCTTCATTCATAGATGACATGATTATCCATGTCGAATATCCCAAAAACTCAACAAAAAAACTTAGAACTCAAGAACAAGTCTAGCAAGTTCACAGGATTAATGGACAAAAGTCAGTTGTTGTTGTTGTTGTTTTAATATACCAGCATATAACAATTGGGATTTGAAAATTTTAAAATAATCTCATTTAAAATAGCACTAAAACAAGAGAAACACTTAGATGTAACATTAACAAAATGTGTGCAGGAGCTATACACAAGGCACTATAAAACTCTAATGAAACAAATCAAAGAAGTGCTAAATAAATGGAGAAATATTCCATGTCCATGGTTAAGAACATTCAGTACTGCTAAGATTTCAATTCTATTCAGTGTGATCTATAGATTCGATACAATTCCATTAAAAATTTCAACAAGTTATTTTATAGATACTGATAAATTCTAAAGTTTATGGGTAAAACAAGAAGACCTAGAATTGCCAATCCAGTATTAAAGAGGAAAAAAAATTAGAGGACTCACACTACCTAATTTCAATAGTTAACAGAAAGCTACAATAATCCAGGCAGTATTGCATTAGTGAAAGAATAGACACACAGATCATTGGAAAAGAATAGAGAGCTAGATAGAACCATATGAATATAGTTGGCAAAGGTACAAAGTCAATCCAATCCAATGGGAAAGTATGATCTTTTCAAAAAATGTTGTTGGAACATTTTATGTCCACATGCAAAACAACAACAAACCCATAAAAATGGCCTAAACACAGACCTTATACCTTTTACACAATTTAATTCAAAATGAATCATAAAACTAATTGTAAAAAGCAATACAGTAAAATTTTTAGAAGAAAATATCTGATCAAAATTATCTTGAATTTGTTGATGAGTTTTTAGAGGGAATACCGAAAATTCAATCAATTAAATAAAAAATTGAAAAGTTGAACTTAGTAAAATTAAGAAAAGACAAGTCAGGGCGCCTGGGTGGCTCAGTCGTTAAGCGTCTGCCTTCGGCTCAGGTCATGATCCCGGGGTCCTGGGATCGAGTCCCACGTCGGGCTCCCTGCTCAGCGGGAAGCCTGCTTCTCCCTCTCCCACTCCCCCTGCTTGTGTTCCTGCTCTCACTGTCTCTCTCTGTCAAATAAATAAATAAAATCTTTAAAAAAAAAAAAAGACAAGTCAGAGAGTGGGACAAAATATTTGCAAAACACATGCCAGGTAGAGGATTGGTATCCAAACCTACAAAGAACTCTTAAAATTCAACAATTAGAAAACAAACTACACAATTAAAAAGTAGCTAAAGTATCTGAATACATACTTCACCAGAAAAGATATATAGATGCCAAATAAACACATGAAAAGATGTTCAAATCATTTGTCATTAGAAAAATACAATTTAAAACATCGAGATACCGTTGCACACATATTAGAAATCCAAAAAGCTGACAATACCAAGTGATGGCAAAGATAAAGTGCAACAGGAACACTCATCCATTCTGGTGGGAATGCAAAGTGGTACAGTCACTATGGAAGAGAGTTTGGCAGTTTCTTACAAGGTTAAAGATAGTCTTATCATGAAATCCAGCAAACACGCTCCTAGCTATTTACCCAACTGATTTGAAAACTTAAATACCTTCAAAAACTTGCATGTGAATGTTTATAACAGTTTTATTCATAATTGCCAAAAACTGGAAGCAATCAACATATTCTTCAATAGGTGAATGGATACTGGAATTGAACAATTAAGTAAATAGATGGTGGATGTTCAGAGCCAGGTATCTTCTTGTTGGAGTCAGAGTTTATAGATAAGCAAGGGGAGGAAGTTAGAATGCTCCATGTGTCAATGAGTTAGAGTTGGAGACATCAGTATGAACTCACGTTTCACTTAATATGGACACAGATTGTTATATGTAGAAATATATATAGATATGTTAGTATACACCCATATATTTACCTACTCTCTCAGATGAGAGAAACTGGAGGAAATAACACTCTAGTAGCAAAGAGCACACTAGGACCCAGATCTTTGTTCCTAATCTTTCTAAAACAAATAAACAAAAGCTCCTTAAAGACTGTAATGAAAATAAACAAAATGACTGAACTTTGAGCATAATGTAGTGCCATAAAGTAAGGAAGGTCACCAACACACACGCACATGCACACACACACACACACACACACATACACACGACAGTGGTATTTTAAAGTGATGCAGAAGCCAATTGAAAGATCACCCAATAGCCAAATCTAGAACAATATGAGCAAAAAAATTAAGTAGTATTGGATTATAACTCAAAGTATGAAATAAATATCTACAAGTCTGTACTGATAGAAATAAATGATTGAATAAATGAATACTGTAAATAAATGTGGAGAAAAAACAAATCATCCATATGTTAGAATTCCAAATAATTTACATAAATACTCCATTCATGAAGCATACTCCCCACTACCTAAGTGTTGATTGTACCTAATGACTTTCTTTCAAGGAATACATACAATAAAGGGGGAAAGAAGAATAACTTTGGAGTAGAGAAACCTGACAAACTACTTCAGCCAGGTAATCAAGGTTAAAATCAGCAGTAATTAGTCATTAGTAGTATGTACCCTGATACGGTTTGATGAGAAATGCACTTTACATCTCCAAAATCCAGTCTAATTGTGAGAAAAACATCAGACAAATCCCAAATGAGAGACCTTTACAAAATACCAATACCCCTCCAAACTATCAAGGTCACCAAAGACAAGGAAAGTTGGATGTTACAACCAAGAAAAGCCTAAGGACACATGGTAACTAAATGTAATGTGGTATCATAGATGGGATCATGAAATTAAAAAAAAGACATTAGATAAAAGTTAAAGAAATCAGAATAAAATATGAACTTTAGTTAATAGGTGCCTTTGAGGGGCGCCTGGGTGGTTCAGTCGTTACACATCTGCCTTCGGCTCTGGTCATGATCCCAAGGCCCTGGGATTGAGCCCCACACTGGGGTCCCTGCTCAGCGGGAAGCCTGCTTCTCCCTCTCCCACCGCCTTGCTTGTGTTCCCTCTCTTGTTGTCTCTCTCTCTGTCAAATAATTAATTAAATAAACTCTTCAAATAAACAGATGCCTTTGGATTTTTTTCTCTCAAGTATATATTATGAGCTATTTGAAAATTTTTAAAAAGTTCTTATATTCCGGCAATTTTACATTTCAGTAGTTTCTGTATTAAATTCATTTCAATCATTTAAAAAATATGGCATAATAGATTATAATTTTGGTCTGTAGAGAAAGGAAAGTGCAAGCCTTTTCAGCTTTCTGTTATAGAATCAGTTTTGACATCATGTTTACACAACAAACAATGGGGCAAAAATACTTATGACTCTTTTCTGAATGATCTAAACCAAGAAGTAATTTAATCCATATGTTTTTCACAAATGGTTCATCAATTATTGATTAGGCTTAATGAGTATGTTAATAAGCAGAACTCAAGTGGCTTCTTTAGCCCTTCTGTGTTTTCCAGGTCCTCATAAATTTTTGAAATGGTAACTGCTGGAAATAGATTGTGGATTGGTGCCAAGAAGCCATAATGCAGACCACATATGGTGTTCAAGGGCTGATGTTTGTCCTTTCAGGATAGTATCAAAAATGCACTTTGTATGACATTTGTTCTCATTGTAAATTAATTTATAGTTTCCCCTTGTGTACTTGCTACACATATTGTTTCCTCTTCACAGGAGATATTAAAATATGGATTTTGCTCATTTTAAGGTTTACATTGCAAAGGATCAAATTCAAGCCATGTTGTCCTTAGAGATAGATACAGTAATGGAAACCTGGATTTTGAACGGAAACATCTGTAAATTGGCCTCGCTCTAAAAAGCTGTACTCTCAAAGTCCTGAAAATAATTTCCTGACCCTGACTCATGTACTTTCACTCTCTAAATGACATTGCATGTAGTAATCTAACCTTTTTAACATGTTAATGCATTCTGATTATTATTTCATCAGAAAAAGAGAGTTAAAGTGCAATTGCTTTCTTGGATGGGTAAAGAACTACACAAAATATGTACAGAGCATAATTAAAGTATAATTTTTGCTTGAGGCAATGAGCTACAAACTGTTATATTTACATATAATCAAACTTCAATAACACAATCTGGAAATAATATGAATGAAAAGCCATTAAAAGAGTTTATTAGAGACAATTACTTGAACTTTGCTTCAGATGTTTCAAAATAACACCCTAGTTAACTAAATTCTCTCTGAATGGATATTATAATGATGGTTTATTAAAATTATTGCAAATATATTGAAAAACTTTTATTTAACATTGTAGATGTTATTATTGTATTACAAAGGATAGAGCTCTTCCAATTGTAACTTCAGTATGTTCTTAGGATTGTTGCTCAAAAACCCAGAGAACTAAGAAAGATGTATAATGACATCTAGCTACAATGATATTGTTCACCAGAATATCAAATTCTTTGTTTTAGGATTCAAAGAAGGCTGACTGTACCTTTATTGCTGACTATACTTTTAACAACCTTCGTAAGGAAAGCAACATAATAAAACAGATTCTGAAATAAAACAATTGGTTTTATTTTATTGGTGCTTTTTTTCCCCCGTGACTATGATCTTTACTATTTCTAGGTTCTTATGCATCAAAATACTAATTTCTTTCAGATAACTTTAATTTTGGTAACATCCTTTATGCTTTCATTTTGAACTTTAGTAAAATGATAAAATGTCTAATTACTTATTTGGCCTTGTTTCCTAAAGCTCAGACTGTCATTGTTGACGAGTATCATTATGAAAGCTGTGATAAAAGAGTAAAACCATAAGAAACAGATTAAAGAATAGATATACTTTAAAGAAACTAATTGCAATTATCCAAGGATAATAGTTTAAAATGGTGAGTAAAAAGTCGGTCAATTATTCAGGTATTTCATAAAAAAGGGATAAATAATAATTTATACAAACCACTGAAACAAAGTGTTTATTCAGGTATTTTGTCCCTTTGTCAATGCACCTTAAATTAAATGGTCTTTATTAACTTATCCTGATGTTTATTCTTTTTACTACCTTCTTTCGCTGAAAAACTTGAAAGCTAATCAAACCAATATTCTAACCCTCTTCAAAAAATTACAGCCACCAGAAAGATCTTTTTTTTCAAATTGTGTTTGATGTATGTATTTAATATTTGTAGGTGGGTCTCCTGGAGAAAGAGATTTCATGATTAAATCGTGACAGTTAAAATTGGGACTGAAATCTAGCATGCTTTTTAACTTAGATGTTGTTTGCAATGTTATGGCACTCTCTCTAGGTTGATTGATTTCTGTAAGTTATCAATTTTAGTTTAAAGATATTTTATTTTCAAACACATTAGTTCTTTTACCCTCAGAAAAATCAAACTTTACCAGAAAACCATAAATAATCATAGAAATAAATAGTAGGATCCTAATTTACATTTAACCTTTGTTTTAAATGATTAATGGATGCTATTTATGTAAACTACTTCTACAATGCACCATGAAATGAAATTTAAATTGCAGATTTTACAGTGGTGTATTTTAACTAGTGACCCTATCCCCATGAAGAAAAATAAAAGAAAACCAATTACATTTGTAATAAAGATGCTAATGCATTTCTTGTTTTAAAGTTATTTAAGTTGTGATTGTGTAAGAAACTTTTATTTCTACTGAACTAGGAATAGATGCTCTGTTCCGTGGAATTTTCTAAGAGAGAAATGACTTGGTTTCTGCTCCGCTCTCAACTTTGACAAACTTCCCTCCTAGGACCAGGTATTATAGGAGTCAGCAAGTAGACTGGTGTGAATCAGGCTCGGGATATTTTGTGCATGCAGATTGAGGAAGAGGTGTGAGATTTTTGTTTAGTGGATCAATCACTGGAAAGGTTGCACACACTATCAACCTGTTCTAGTGGGGGATCAGAGCACATAGGGCACTCTGGGAAGAATTCCATTCACAGAGATCTCTAGACCTCTCAGTAGGGAGGTTGAGTGCACCATTGAGGGCACCTGGTCCCTCTGGTCCCAAGAATTCAAAGATGAGCTATTAAGATGGCCTATTTCCACTACTTTCCAAGACTGTAGGAAAACAGCCTGCCTCTGCCAGTGGTGTAATTAGGGATTGAAAGCTGGCTAGCTACTTCAAACCAAGAGTACAGCAGAGAATACTTTTCCTAATATCACTCACAGATCCACTAAAACTTACAACTTACACCTTGACCCCAATCTCAAACAGTAGATGTAGAAATGATGGAACATGTCAATGAAGGGAGACAAGAAGAGATGGAGAATATTAAGAGAATTCAACCAAATAGAGTCAGTGGAAGAAACAGAGCAACTTAAATGTAAAGATATTATAAAAGCAATTTTTAAAATCGGACAAAATAAAAGAACCATCAGTGTATAGTTGGTGATTTGGGAAAACAAGAAGACAAATTTCTCAAATCACAGAACAAAAATACAAAAGTGTGAAAATCACGAGAGTGTTAGATTCTTGTGATTGGTGTGAGATTCAAAAAAAGAAATAGATGGCAGAGAGCAAATGATAAAGAACATTCATTTGAATTGACAAAGACTAAATCAGTATATCTATTTCATATCTACCTATCATTCACCTGTATAGATAAGTGAAAAATGTGTATCAATACAGCAGAATTGAGAGAGAATATTACCCATATAGCCTATCTGAGGAAAATAATGGAGAAAAGACTCAAACCAAATAATAAATCAACCACAAAAAGGCCACAGAATGAAAAAAAATAAAGTTGAGAAGAAACACTATTGACTGTGTAACAGTATATATGTGTACCTAGGAAAAACGTCAATAAATGGGACAAAAAAAATTCAGTTGCATAAAATCAGATTTTGCATTACTGTAACATCAATTAAAAATAATAGTTTTTAGTAAATCCACTGGTTTGTAAGCCAAATGTGCAACTAGAAAATGGGATAAGTGTAAAGGTAAGGAACCATCAATAAATGTCTTTCAGATTTGGAGTGAGTCAGTAGAGAAGATAAAAGCTGCAATTTCCACATATAGAGATATAGATATATAATAAAATAAGAAATATACATTACTTTATAATAATAAAGGTTTTACCAAAATCCATCATATATTTGATTACAAAGATAATTAAACCAATTTAATAAGTAGAGATATTAAAACCTGCATCCTGTGATCATAGTCCAATCAAGAGTAGGAAAAACAAAATTGGAAAGTTTGCCAAAAATGAAATTCTATTTGAAAATTAAGAAATGATCCCTAGCTAATACCACATCAAGGAAAAATAATCTGTCAAATTGTTTAATTTTTAAATAAAGTGTGCATATAAAAATCTGTAAGACACAGAGAAATGGGGAGACATTAAAGTTACATATCTTTATTATTAAGAAAGTTCTTTAGTGTTCATCAGAAGAAATTTAATCTGATGTTCACTTTGGTATGGATTATGACAAAATGTCCAAAAGCATGTAAGAAAAGGAAGTTAATAAATACACAAACTGAAATCAATAAAACAGAAAACTAAGAAATAGTGAGAAGAATGCATATATCCAAAACCGTTCCTATAAAAATATCAGATTAATAGTTAAATAAATTTTGGATGCCTGGGTGGCTCAGTAGGTTAAGCATCTGCCTTCAGCTCAGGTCATGATCCTGGGGTCCTGGGTTTGAGTCCTGCATCAGACTCCCTGCTCAGTGGGAAGTCTGTTTCTCCTTCTGCCCTTCAACCCACTCATGCTGTCTCCCCTCTCTCTCTCTGTCAAATAAATAAATAAAATCTTTAAAAAAATAGTTAAGTAGATATTTAGCCTGAAACTAAAGAAGAGTCAAAATATACAAAATTAGTAATGAAATATGAATAGTCACAGATATAAAAGAAATTAAACAAATACTAGGTACAAATCCTTGACAATTAAAGTTGAAACATTTGAAGTATTGCTAAGATGCCCAAGGACAGTAACTTCATCCTCTTCTGACCTCAAGTGTCCTGACTCTGTCCTGGGAGATGGAATCACCATAGTCTGCATGGGTAGATTTTTCAAAGGCTGGGTGGGACAAGGGCAAGGTGGGGCAGGGGAGGGGACAAAGTCTCCAGGGTCTCCAGGGCCATTGGTGTCCAATCTTCTAGAGGAAAAGGTTGATGTCTTCATGATGAGCTGTGACAAGGCAATAATTTTTAGATATTATAACTTCCCAGGAGGAAAGGATGCTACAGAAGGTGTTCCTTTACATTAGTAAACATAACAATAAAATTAGCTACGATATATATGTGCTCCTTTTATCCCTATAACTCTGATTAAGTGTTGTTATCCTTGTCCTAGCTTATTTTCAACCCTTTCTATTTCTATTAATTCATTTACCTTTTCCTTACTAAATCTGATTCCTATGAATATTGGCCAGTTATATTTTAACTCCTATTAAGTTTCACAAACTACACTTAGTAAAAGTAGTCTTCACTATAAAAACTGATATTTGCCTCTGTTATCCATAATAACTCACTGATGAAGGAGATGATACATTTAAATGACAAGCACAGCAGTGATAACATAAATTAGACTTTGAGATTTTATTTATTTTTTTAGAGAAAGAGAGAGTGCCCATGTATGCATGAGTGGGGGGAGGGGCAGAGGGAGAAAAATCTCTAGCAGACTCCCTGCTGAATGCAGAACATTATCCAGGGCTGGATCTCAGGACCCTGAGATCATGACCTGAGTTGAAATCAAGAGTGGAAAGATTAGGTGAGGGGGGGGAAAGATGGTGGAGGAGTAGGGGACCCCATTCCAACCAGTCCCTGGAGTTGAGCTGGATATCTACCAGACCAGTCTGAACACCCACAAAATCAGCCTGAGATGTACGAAAATAGATCTGGGTCTCTACAAACAGAATATCGCAGGCAGTTGGTTTTGAGGTACTGAACGGGTAGCCATGATTGCCTGGGTAGATATCAGAGGATAAACAGCAGTGGGGAGGGAGCCAGCCGTGGAGATGCTACACCGCCAGTGAGCAATAGCCTCCTGTGCTGAGGACCGGGTACAGACTTGCAGACCGGTAATGGTGGGGACAGGACTTTAGGGCAGCCCCACCTGGATGGAAAACCTGAGCAGTGGGGCCGCATGTGAGAACTGGGGGTGGCTGGCGGTCTTCGAAGCACAAAGGGCAGGGACGTGTCCCGACCTGGAGGCGAGGGCTGGGAATGCTGCAGAGGGGTGCACAACCCAGGGTGCCAGTTTATAGCAGCACAGACAGAAATGGAGAGACTGTGGCCTGGAGAACTCACTGAAGAACAGACTGCAATCTCTTTGCTCTGAGGCAGAGGGGTGGAAATGGTCTCTTCTTCTCTGACTCTTGGAAGAGAAACGGGAAGCTGCCAGGGAAAGCCTCCAGAGAACAAAAGCTCCCCAAAACCAGTTTTCATTGAGCCCATCCCCCACCACAGGGGGCAGGGCAACTCTGCCCCAATAGGGTTGCCTGAGTAACAGCACGGCAGGCCCCTCCCCCAGAAGTCAGGCTGGGAGAACAAGAGGCCAGCAATCCTAAGGTCCCTATAAAACAGGTGCATCTTGCTTGGGTTGTGGTCAATAATTTGGACTCTATATATTCCCTCAACCACCCCTCAACAAAATGACTAGGAGGAGGAACTCCCAAGATAGGAAAGACTCAGAGATTATGACTTATGCCACAGATTTACAAATGGATTCAGATATAACCAAGATGTTGGAGATGGAATTCAGGCTAGCAATTGTGAAGACAATAGCTAGAATGGAGAAATCAATTAATGGCAACATAGGGTCTCTAAGGACAGAAATGAAAACTGAATTGGCACAAATTAAAAATGCTATCAATGAGATCCAATCTAATCTAACAGCTAGGCAGAAGAACGAATTAGTGACCTAGAATACCAATTAATAGATAAAAAGGGAAAAGAGGAGGCCAGGGAAAAATAATTCAGAATTCATGAAAATAAAATCAGACAAATAAGTGATGCCATGAAATGTTCCAATGTCAGAATTATTGGAATCCCTGAGGAGGTGGAGAGAGAGAGAGAACTAGAAAGTATATTTGAGCAAATTGTAGCTGCAAACTTCCCTAATCTGGGAAATGAAACAAACATTTGTGTCCTAGAGGCAGAGAGGACCCCTCCCAAGATCAAGGAAAGCAGGCCAACACCCCGGCATGTAATAGTAAAACTCGCAAATCTTAGAAACAAGGAAACCATCTTAAGGGCAGTTAGGGAGAAGAGATTCCCTATGTACAGAGGGAGGAACATTAGAATCACATCAGACCTATCCACAGAGACCTGGCAAGCCAGAAAGGCCTGGCAAGACATATTCAGGGTACTAAACGAGAAGGACATGCAGCCAAGAATACTCTATCTGGCAAGACTGTCATTTAGAATGGATGGAGAGATGCAGAGCTTCCAAGACTGGCAGAAACTGAAAGAATATGTGACCACTAAGCCAGCCCTGCAGGAAATATTAAGGGGGGTTCTATAAAAGGAGAAAGACCTGAGAGTGATATAGAAAAGAAATTTACAGGGACAATCTATAAAAACAAGTTCTTCACAGGCAACATGATGACAATAAATTCATATCTTTCAATAATCACTCTCAATATGAATGGCCTAAATACTCCCATAAAACAGCACAGGGTTGGGGCGCCTGGGTGGCTCAGTCGTTAAGTGTCTGCCTTCGGCTCAGGTCATGACCGCAGGGTCCTGGGATCAAGCCCCGCATCAGGATCCCTTCTCTGCAGGAAGCCTGCTTCTCCTTCTCCCACTCGCCCTGCTTATGTTCCCTTTCTCGCTGTGTCTCTCTCTGTCAAATAAATAAATAAAATGTTTAAAAAAAAATCACAGGGTTGCAGATTGGATAAAAAGACAGGACCCACCCATATGCTGTCTATAAGAGACTCATTTTGAACCTAAAGATAGATCCAGACTGAAGGTGAAGGGATGGAGATCCATCCTCCATGCCAACAGACCTCAAAAGAAAGCTGGGGTAGCAATTCTTATATCAGACAAATTAGATTTTAAACTAAAGACTGTAGTTAGAGACACAGAAGGACACTATATCATTCTTAAAGAGTCTATCCAACAAGAAGATCTAACAATTGTAAATATCTATGCCCCCAACATGGGAGCAGCCATCTACAAAAGCCAATTGTTAACCAAAATAAAGAGTCATATTGATAACAATACGTTAATTGTAGAAGACCTCAATACTCCACTCTCAGCAATAGAGAGATCATCTAAGCAGAAAATCAACAAAGAAACAAGAGCTTTGAATGACACACTGGACCAGATGGACCTCACAGATATATACAGAACATCCCACCCTAAAACAACAGAATACTCATTCTTCTCAAGCGCACATGGAACTTTCTCCAGAATAGACCACATACTGGGTAACAAATGAGGTCTCAACCGATTGAGATTATTCCCTACATATTCTCAGACCATAATGCTTTAAAACTGGAACTCAATCACAAGAAAAAATTTGGAAGAAATTCAAACACTTGGAAGCTAAAGACCACTCAGCTCAAGAATGTTTGGGTCAAACAGGAAATCAAAGCAGAATTTAAACAATTCATGGAAACCAATGAGAACAAAAACACATTGTTCCAAAACCTATGGGATACTGCAAAGGCAGTCCTAAGGGGGAAATACATAGCCATCCAAGCCTCACTCAAAAAAATAGAAAAATCCCGAATTCACCAACTAACTCTACACCTTAAAGAACTAGAGAAAAAGCAACAAATGATGCCTAAGCCACACATTAGAAGAGAAATACTTAAGATTAGAGCATAGATCAATGAATTAGAAACCAAAAACACAGTAGATCAGATCAACAAAACTAGAAGCCGGTTCACTGAAAGAATTAATAAGATCGATAAACCACTGGCCAGACTTATCCAAAAGAAAAGAGAAAAGACATAGATTAATAAAACTATGAATGAAAGGGGAGAGATCACGACTAACACCAAGGAAATAGAAACAATTATTAGAAATTGTTATCAACAACTATATGCCAATAAACTGAGCAATCTGGATGAAATGGAGGCCTTCCTGGAAACCTATAAACTACCAAGACTGAAACAGAAAGAAATTGACAACCTGAATAGGCCAATAACCAGTAACGATATTGAAGCAGTGATCAAAAACCCTGCAAAAAACAAGAGTCCAGGGCCTGATGGATTCCCTAGGGAATTCTACCAAACATTCAAAGAAGAAATAATACCTATTCTCCTGAAGCTGTTTCAAAAAATAGAAACAGAAGGAAAGCCTCCGGATTCCTCATTCTATGAGGCCACCATTACCTTAATCCCAAACCAGGCAAAGACCCCATCAAAAAGGAGAATTTCAGACTGATATCCCTGATAAATATGGATTCCAAAATCCTCAAAAAAATCCTAGCTAATAAGATCCAAAATTACATTAAAAGGATCATTCACCATGACCAAGTGGGATTTATCCCTGGGATGCAAGCATGGTTCAACATTTGCAAATCAATCAATGTGATAGAACACATCAATAAGAGGAGAAAGAACCATATGGTCCTCTCAATTGATGCAGAAAAAGCATTTGACAAAATATAGCATCCTTTCCTGATTAAAACTCTTCAGAGTATAAGGATAGAGGGAACATTCCTCAAGTTCATAAAATCCATCTATGAAAAACCCACAGCGAATATCACCCTCAATGGGGAAAAGCTGAGAGCCTTTCCCTTAAGATGAGGAACACATCAAGGATGCCCACTCTTGCCACTATCGTTCAACAGAGTACTAGAAGTCCTAGCAACAGCAATCAGAAAACAAAAAGAAATAAAAGGTATTCAAATTGGCAAAGAAGAAGTCAAACTCTCTCTTTTCGCAGATGACATGCTACTTTATGTGGAAAATCCAAAAGACTCCACCCCCAAATTACTAGAATCATACAGCAATACAGTAATGTGGCAGGATACAAAATCAATGCACAGAAATCAGTTGCTTTATTATACGCTAACAATGCAACTGTAGAAAGAGAAATTAGAGAAACGATTCCATTTACAATAGTATCAAAATCATAAGATACCTCGGAATAAACCTAACCAAAGAGGTAAAGGATCTATACTCTAGGAACTACTGAACATTCATGAAAGGAATTGAGGAAGACACAAAAGGATGGAAAAACATTCTATGCTCATGGATAAGAAGAATAAACATTGTTAAAATGTCTATGCTACCCAGAGCAATCTATACCTTCAATGCCATCCCGATCAAATTTCAATGACATTTTTCAAAGTGCTGGAATGAACAATCCTAAAATTTGTATGGAATCAGAAAAGACCCCAAATCACCAAGGAAATGTTGAAAAAGAATAACAAAGCTGGGGGCATCACGTTGCCTGATTTCAAGCTATATTACAAAGCAGTGATCACCAAGACAACACGGTATTGGCACAAAAACAGACATATAGATCAATAGAACAGAATAGAGAGCCCAGATATGGACCCTCAACTCTATGGTCAAATAATCTTTGACAAAGCAGGAAAAACTATGCAATGGAAAAAAGACAGTCTCTTCAATAAATGGTGCTGGAAAAATTGGACAGCCATATGCAGAAGAATAAAACTTGACCATTCTTTAATACCATACACAAAGATAAACTCAAAATGTATGAAAGACCTCAATGTGAGACAGGAATCCATCAAAATCCTAGAGGAGAACACAGGCAGTAACCTCTCTGACATAGGCCACAGCAACTTCTTTCAAGATACATCTCCAAAGGCTAGTGAAACAAAAGCAAAAATGAACTTTTGGGACTTCATCAAGATAAAAAGCTTCTGCACAGCAAAGGAAACAGTCAACAAAACAAAGAGGCAACCCACAGAATGGGAGAAGATATTTGCAAATGACACTACAGATAAAGGGCTGGTATCCAAGATCTATAAAGGAAATTCTCAAACTCAACACCCAAAAAATAAATAATCAAGTCAAAAAATGGGCAGAAGACATGAACAGATACTTCTCCAAAGAAGACATACAAATGGCTAACAGACACATGAAAAAATGTTCATCATCATTAGCCATCAGAGAAATTCAAATCAAAACCACATTGAGATACCACCTTACACCAGTTAGAATGGCAAAAATTGACAAGGCAAGAAACAACAAATATTGGAGAGGTTGTGGAGAAAGGGGGAACTCTCTAACACTGTTGGTGGGAATGTAAGTTGGTACAGACACTTTGGAAAACAGTGTGAATGTTCCTCAAAAAATTAAAAATAGAGCTACCCTATGACCCAGCCATTGCACTCCTGGGTATTTACCCCAAAGACACAGATGTAGTGAAAAGAAGGGCCATATGCACCCCAATGTTCATAGCAGCAATGTCCACAATAGCCAAACTGTGGAAAGAGCCAAGATGCCCTTCAACAGACGAATGGATATAAAAGATGTGGTCCATATATAATATGGAATATTACTCAGCCATCAGAAAGGATGAATACCCAACTTTTACATCAACATGGATGGGACTGGAGGAGATTATGCTAAGTGAAATAAGCCAAGCAGAGAAAGTCAATTATCATATGGTTTCACTTATTTGTGGAACATACGGAATAGCACGGAGGACACTAGGAGAAGGAAGGGGAAAATGAAGGGGGGTAAATCGGAGGGGGAGATGAACCATGAGAGACTATGGACTCTGGGAAACAATCTGAGGGTTTTAGGGGGGGGGGTGGGGGGATGGGTTAGCCTGGTGATGGGTATTAAGGAGGGCACATACTGCATGGAACACTGGGTGTTATACACAAACAATGAATCCTGGAACACTACATCAAAAACTAATGATGTAATGTATGGTGACTAACATAATATAATAAAATAAAATTTAAAAAAAAGAGTGGAAAGATTAACCAACTAAGCCACCCAGGAGCCCCAACTTTAAGATTTTATATATATATTTATAACATATATTCATGTGTATAATTTATATATAATCACTATATAATTCAGATTAGAGACATATAATTATATATAGTACATATGCATGTAGTATATATAAATTATATATTATATATATTGCCAATCTGAATTATAACAACTGAGTGCTCCTGTGAAAATAATACACCAAAAAATTGTTTGCAGCTTTAACAGTTTGTGGAAAGCTAAAAGTTATATATTAAAAGTAACAAACTACCTATATAAACATAAGTAATTTTATTTTAAAATTATATTTACAGGGGTGCCTGGGTAGCTCAGTCGGTTAAGCATCTGACTCTTGATTTCAGCTCAGGTCATGATCTCAAGGTTGTGAGATCCAGCCCCTCGTCGGGCTCAGTGCTCAGCATGGAGTCTGCTTGAGATTCTCTCTTTCCCTCTTCCCTTCCCCTCCTCAATAAATACATAAAATCTTTAAAAAATTATATTTACAATGTGAACTTAAAAACACATTCCTATTGTAAACATTTTGTTTGGAACATTCATGGATCACTAATAGTTTACTGAGGCTTATATAAAAATACTGAATTAGTTTCAGTTTCTCTGGTAACTATCACATTTTTTCAGTACTTACCAACTTATCTGATATAGAATAAGCATTAAATAAATCCTTACTACATACCATTTCCTGACTGCAACCTATCCATGTCTCTCTGGACCCTCCATGCACCTTTCTTGTGCTCCCTGCAGACACTTCTATTATATCAATGAATCACAAGTAATTAAAACTGTCTTTTTTCATATCCTTAGCTCTAGCAATTAAAAGTATATGAGATGAAAGTAAGGACTTTGAGTGAATGTGTGGCAAATAAAAGACTATGACCAGCAAGTGTCGTTCTATTGAGTAAATTCAGTGAACAATTCATCTAAAAATTTAACTTAAAAACAAACAAACAAACAAACAAAAACCTTGGTATGTGTCTTATTAGCTGATGACATTTTAAACTAACTTTTCCTAATACCGTTGTTCAAAAATTTCATTCAGTCTTACAGTCAGACTAACTAGAAGAGTCTTGAACAATTATCCTTCCATTATTTCAGGGACATTGGGCTTAGAGATTTTTCCATTCATTTAATTTACTATTTTTATATTCAAATGAAATGTTTTAAATGACATAAATTTATTTTTTAAAAGAAATCAGAAAGACTTGTTAGAAGTTCTGTTTATACATTATTCTCCCTTGGATTTGCAGAATGTTTCACACGTTTGAAAATGATTTGTTTTGATAATTTATTTACATGGCCAAAAAGATAACCTGGTTAGTTGTAACCTGATATTAGGACCAACTTGTACAGATTTGAGGAGAGGTTGCATAAAAGTCTCATTTTGACTTTGAGGAAGGGATCTTTCCCACCTTAAACATTAACTTTATGCATTGTAAATTTCACAAAAGTCCAGTAACAAAAGATTTTCACAACTGTGAAACAATGGAAGAATAGAGTCATGACATTGTATTTGCTGCTTTGTCCAGCAAAGCCAGGACCCTGATTTTATGGAAAAAAAAAAAAACAAAAAAACAAAAAACAACAACTTGACATAAACTTTAATAAAGAATCAGACTGGAGACAGATCAGCATTATGACTTTTCCGAGCAGATGCAGAGTTTGATGAAACAGAATCTAAACTGGAATTTTATTTTGTTCCTCAAGTTACAAATGAATTATATGTAACAGTAACCTTAGGTTGAGAAATTTACTATGCCATAAATGAGGCAATAATTCTTAGACGTTATAACTTCCTTAGAGGAAGAGATGCTGCAAAAGGTATTCTTTTATATAAGTAAACGTAATAATAAAATTAGCTATGAAAGTACCTACCAGATGGATGTGCTCCTTTTAAATCATTGTTTATGTATCATCACTATTGTTGTCCTAGCTTATTTCCAACCCTTCCCATTTCTACTAATTCATTCTCACTTTTCCCTTACCAAGTCTGGAAACTCTGGTTATCAAGCCTCCATCTCCAACACATACACATACATGTACACACATACACACATTCACACACCCTTCACACAGTTTACTCCTTATTGGTGAAACACACATTTGTTCATTTTTTTCAAAATAATCACATATTTCCATGATGGTAATAATACATAAACAGAGGAGACATTAGAGATCAGTGGGGAAATAAGTTTGTCAGTGGTCCTAGGACAACTCTTAATGAACATGGAAAGAAATTGTTCATCCTCCTTACATCTTACAAAAAACAAATTTCAGATGGATTAATTTCAAATGTGGAAAACAAAACTTTAAAACTTTCCAAAGAAAATGTAAGAAAATATATCATGGTCTTAGATGGGAAAGACTTTTAAGTTGCAAAAAAACACAAATTATAGGAAAACTTCTTCAACTTCTATATAATGTAATAGAACATTTTTCTTCATTAAAAGATAGTATATTAAATGTAATGTGGCATCCTGGATTGAATCTTGGAATAGAAAAAGGATATTAAGTGAAAAACCAGGGGAAAAAAAAACAGTCTAGAGTTTAATTATTAGTAGTATAACAATGCCGGTTTCTAGGTTGTGACACTATACCAAATGTAGCAGATATATGTACAAAGTTCAGAGTATATGGGAACTCTCTGTACAATCTTTGTAACTTTTAGGTAAATCTAAAATTGTTTAAAAACAGGGTAGTATAAAACAAAAACAAAAACAAAAACCACAAAGTGGGATAAGATACTGTACAATATGTACTCCAAAATATTTTGTGTCCAGAGTATATAGACAACTTTAATGCCAATTTTTTAAATAAACACAATGGTCTCCAAATGGAGGAAACATTTTTTTTTAAAGATTTTATTTATTTATTTGAGAGAGAGAATGAGATAAAGAGAGAGAGCATGAGAGGGGGGAGGGTCAGAGGGAGAAGCAGACTCCTTGCTGAGCAGGGAGCCTGATGCGGGACTCGATCCCAAGACTCCAGGATCATGACCCGAGCCGAAGGCAGTCGCTTAACCAACTGAGCCACCCAGGCACCCCAAATGGAGGAAACTTAATATTATGTTGCATAATACTGAAAAAATTAAACTGCAAAAGAATGCATAAAATATGAATATATATATAAATTTTGAAAACATGTAAAACAATATTGCTTAGATATATATTCTCATTTAATAAAATAGTAAAAGCATATGTAAAATAATAAAATTCAAATGTTAGGATAAGGAAGAATACATAGATTTCAAATACTATAGTATAGATTTATTTCGTAAAGCAGACAATATAAGCAAATTATACTTTTTTGTACAATTCACATATTACATAAGACATATTAAAACATAAGCTTTAAACATCTGAAAATTATTATATGAAAGTATGAATACATATGTATAAAATTAGATTGTTCCTTAGACAAGTTTCAAGATTGAGAATGCATTAAAAGTGGTGGTAGAAGTTGACATAATTAAAATGAAAACAAAACTTGTATATGGGAAAAGGCATCATTTATGAAGTTAATGGATGGAATAATAAACTTGGAGACTTTATTTGCAGCATATAAAATAGATAAAGGTTAAAAACACTAGCATATAAAATGGTCCTAAAATCATTAACATTTTATATACAAGAATTAATGTCAAACTATACATTGAATGGTCACTGAAGAAAAACAAGTTCTATCAGTTTTCTGTTGCCATGATAATAAGTTACCATAAATGTAGTGGCTTAAAACAAGGCAAATATATCATCTTACAGTTCTTGAGGTCAAAAGTTCAGTACAGGTTTCATTGCACTAAAATTGAAGTGCTGGTAAGCTACCTTCCTTTTTGGAGGCTCTAGAAAAAAAAGAACCTGTTTCTAATAGAGCAAAATCCATTTCCTACTCATTTTGGTTATTGGCAGAATTCAATTCCTTGTTTTGAAAATTGAGGTCATTGTTTTCTTGCTGGCTGCGAAATGAGGGACATTTCAGCTTCTAGTCCACTATTCCTTGGCTCATGACTCCTTTCCTCCATCTCCAAAGCTAGTAGTAGGGGGTCCTACTCACTTTGCATTTCTATTACCTGCTCTACTGCCTTCCCCCCAAACTTTTAAGGGTGCTGTGATTGAATTGAGCCATACTAGCTAATCCATGATAGTTTTCCCATCTCAAAGTTCTTTTTTTTTTTTTTTTAAGATTTTTATTTATTTATTTGTCAGAGAGAGAGAGAGCACAAGCAGGGGGAGCAGTAGAGGGAGAGGGAGAAGCAGGCTCCTCACTGAGCAAGGAGCCCGATGTGGGACTCGATCCCAGGACCCTGAGATCGTGACCTGAGCCGAAGGCAGACGCTTAACGACTGAGCCACCCAGGCGTCCCCCCATCTCAAAGTTCTTAACTTTAAAAATATCTGCAAAGCCCCGGGGGGCGGAGCAAGATGGCGGAGGAGTAGGAGACCTAGATTTCGTCTGGTCTCAGGAATTCAGCTGAATAGGGATCAAACCATTCTGAACACCTACGAACTCAATAGGAGATCGAAGAGGAGAGTAGCAACAACTCTCTGAACAGAGAAGCGACCACTTACTGGAAGGTAGGACGTGCGGAGAAGTGAATCCGAGGCGATATTCGGGAGGATAGACGGCAGGGGAGGGGCCTCCGCCGGCCGCTTCTGGCAAGTGATAGAGCCGCGGAGCACAAAATCGGAACATTTAGAAGCCGGCTCCTCTGAGGGACGTCGTTCCAGTGGCTAAGGGGGGGGGGTGGAATCCTCCCGGGACAGTGTGGTCTCAGGACCCTTGGGGTCACAGAAAGACCGGGGGTGCCTGAGTGCGGCAGAGCTCCCAGGTATCGGAGCAGGGAAGCCGGCTGCAGAGACAGAGCTGAGGCGTGGGCTCTCAGCTCGGGGTTGCCATAAACTGTGATCTGCAGCCCAGTCGGGCCACTGCTCCTCCAGCAGGGACCCAACAAGCGGCAGAGCCGGGGAGACTCCCCTTCCTCCCCCGGGAGGAGTGGGGTGGGAATGCACTGCAGGGATCTGCTGGGTTTGGAGACTCCACACGGGGTCGGGTGCCAGAGATAGAAACGCTCGGTCACAGGCCGGGTGAGCCTGGAGTGCGGCCGGAGACCGGGGAGACGGGAGTGACTGCTTTTCTCTGGGGGCGCACTGAGGAGTGGGGCCCCGAGTTCTCAGCTCCTCCGGGTGGAGATTGGAGGCCACCATTTTCGCCCTGGTCGTCCAAAGCTGTACCGAGAGCTTGCAGGGAACAAAAACTCCTGAGACCAAACCCGAGCAGCTTGCATGGCCCGGACCGACAAGGGTGGGGCAATTCCGCCTCCGGCAAAGACATTTGGGAACCACGGCAACAGGCCCCTCCCCCAGAAGAGCAGCAGGAACAGCCAGCAAGCCAAGACCAAGTTTACCGATCAAGAACGGGAGAACTCCAGCGCTAGGGGAATACTGCACA
>NW_027397116.1:10517501-10517804 GCF_003265705.2 Callorhinus ursinus
TTTTTTAAAAAAAACATTTTTTATTTTTCATTTTTAGAGTCATATTTTATCCCTTCATAGTAGTTACCCTTATTTTTGGCATATATATATATATATATAAGTTGTTCTCTCTTTAAAATTTTGAGATACAGTTTCTTCTAACAGATCAAAATATACCCTAAATCACTAGTGTATGGCTTTGTTCTAGTCTCCTACCTGATCACATTCTCTCCCTTTTTTCTTTTTTTTTTTAAATCTTCTTTCTTTTTTCAAACAACTTATCAATTCCTTTTATAAAATCTTTTATAATTTTCATCTTTACAG
>NW_027397116.1:10522804-10523301 GCF_003265705.2 Callorhinus ursinus
GCGGCAGAGCCGGGGAGACTCCCCTTCCTCCCCCGGGAGGAGTGGGGTGGGAATGCACTGCAGGGATCTGCTGGGTTTGGAGACTCCACACGGGGTCGGGTGCCAGAGATAGAAACGCTCGGTCACAGGCCGGGTGAGCCTGGAGTGCGGCCGGAGACCGGGGAGACGGGAGTGACTGCTTTTCTCTGGGGGCGCACTGAGGAGTGGGGCCCCGAGTTCTCAGCTCCTCCGGGTGGAGATTGGAGGCCACCATTTTCGCCCTGGTCGTCCAAAGCTGTACCGAGAGCTTGCAGGGAACAAAAACTCCTGAGACCAAACCCGAGCAGCTTGCATGGCCCGGACCGACAAGGGTGGGGCAATTCCGCCTCCGGCAAAGACATTTGGGAACCACGGCAACAGGCCCCTCCCCCAGAAGAGCAGCAGGAACAGCCAGCAAGCCAAGACCAAGTTTACCGATCAAGAACGGGAGAACTCCAGCGCTAGGGGAATACTGCACA
>NW_027397116.1:10523401-10523811 GCF_003265705.2 Callorhinus ursinus
TTTTTTTTCCCAAGATTCATTTATTTATTTGAGAGAGCGAGAATGAGAGAGAGAGAGAGAGTACATGAGAGGGGGGAGGGTCAGAGGGAGAAGCAGGCTCCTCGCTGAGCAGGGAGCCGGATGTGGGACTCGATCCCGGGACTCCAGGATCATGACCTGAGCCGAAGGCAGTCGCTTAACCAACTGAGCCACCCAGGCGCCCTCTTTTTCCCTTTTTCAAACAACATCTTATCAATCCCTTTAAAAACTTTTTTTTTTTATTTTTCATTTTTAGAGTCATATTTTATCCCTTCATAGTAGTTACCCTTATTTTTGGCATATATATATATATATATAAGTTGTTCTCTCTTTAAAATTTTGAGATACAGTTTCTTCTAACAGATCAAAATATACCCTAAATCACTAGTGTA
>NW_027397116.1:10523911-10592933 GCF_003265705.2 Callorhinus ursinus
TCAATTCCTTTTATAAAATCTTTTATACTTTTCATCTTTACAGTCATCTTCCATCCCTTCATTGTATCAACCCTTATTTTGTACATATATGTCTTTCTTCCTTTAAAATTTTAGGAGGCACTTTTTTCTAACAGACCAAAATACGCCCAAAATCTAGTGTGTGGCACTGATCTATGCACTAGCCTGATCATATTTGATCATATTCTGCTTTTTTTGTATTGTTCTTTTTTTGTTTTTTCTTTTTTTTTTTCTCTTTCTTTTTTCTTTCTTTCCCTTTCTTTTCCCCTGGTTTCAGGTCTTTTCTGATTTGTGTACAGTATATTTGCTGGGGACGTTGTTAACCTGTTAGCATTTTGTTCTCTCATTCATCTATTCTCCTCTGGACAGAATGACAAGATGAAAAAAATCACCTCAGCAAAAAGAACAAGAGGTAGTACCGTCAGCAGGGACCTACTCAATATGGACATTAGTACAATGTCGGACCTAGAGTTCAGAATCATGACTTTAAAGATTCTAGCTGGGCTTGAAAAAAGCGTGGAAGTTATTATTAGAGAAACCCTTTCTGGAGAAATAAAAGAACTAAAATCTAACCAAGTCGAAATCAAAAAGGCTATTGATGAGGTGCAATCAAAAATGGGGGCACTAACTGCTAAGATAAATGAGGCAGAAGAGAGAATCAGTGATATAGAAGACCAAATGATGGAAAATAAAGAGGCTGAGAAAAAGAGAGATAAACAGCTACAGGATCACGAAGGCAGAATTCGAGAGATAAGTGATACGATAAGATGAAACAACATTAGAATAATTGGGATCCCAGAAGAAGAAGAAAGAGAGAGAGGGGCAGAAGGTATATTGGAGCAAATAATAGCAGAGAACTTCCTTAATGTGAGGAAGGAAACAGGCATCAAAATCCAGGAGGCACAGAGAAACCCCCTCAAAATCAATAAAAACAGGTCAACACCCCGACATCTAAGAGTAAAACTTACAAGTCTCAGAGACAAAGAGAAAATCCTGAAAGCAGCTTGGGAGAACAGATATGTAACCTACAATGGTAGAAATATTAGATTGGCAACAGACCTATCCACAGAGACCTGGCAGGCCAGAAAGGACTGGCAAAATATCTTCAGAGTACTAAACGAGAAAAATATGCAGCTAAGAATACTATATCCAGCTAGGCTATCATTGAAAACAGAAGGAGAGAGAAAAAGCTTCCAGGATAAACAAAAACTAAAGGAATTTGCAAACATGAAACTAGCCCTCCAAGAAATATTGAAAGGGGTCCTCTAAGCAAAGAGAGAGCCTAAAAACAGCATAGCCCAGAAAGGAACACAGACAATATACAGTAACAGTCACCTTACAGGCAATACAATGGCACTAAATTCATATCTTTCAATAGTTACCCTGAAGGTAAATGGGCTCAATGCCGCAATCAAAAGACACAGGCTATCAGATTGGATTAAAAAACAAGACCCATCCATATGCTGTCTGCAAGAGATTCATTTTAGATCCAAAGACACCCCCAGATTGAAAGTGAGGGGGTGGAAAACCATTTACCATGCTAATGGACACCAAAAGAAAGCTGGGGTGGCAATCCTTATACCAGACAAATTAGATTTTAAAACAAAGACTGTAATAAGAGATGAGGAACGACACTCTATCCGACTTAAAGGGTCTATCCAACAAGAAGACCTAACAATTGTAAATATCTATGCCCCTAACATGGGAGCAGCCAATTATATAAGGCAATTAATAACAAAAGCGAAGAAACACATTGACAACAATACAATAATAGTGGGGGAGGGCGCCTGGGTGGCTCAGATGGTTAAGCGTCTGCCTTCGGCTCAGGTCATGATCCCAGGGTCCTGGGATCGAGTCCCACATCGGGGTCCCTGCTCCTTGGGAGCCTGCTTCTCCCTCTGCTTCTCTCTCTCTCTCTCTCTCCTTCTCTCTCTCCCTCTGTCTCTCATGAATAAATAAATAAAATCTTAAATATATATATATAAATATATAAATAAAATCTTTAAAAAAAAAATAATAGTGGGGGATTTAACACCCCCCTGACTGAAATGGACAGATAATCTAAGCAAAAGATCAACAAGGAAATAAAGACTTTAAATGACACACTGGACTAAAGGGACTTCACAGACATATTCAGAACATTCCATCCCAAAGCAACGGAATACACATTCTTCTCTAGTGCCCATGGAACATTCTCCAGAAGTGATCACATCCTAGGTCACAAATCAGGTCTCAACCGGTACCAAAAGATTGGGATTATGCCCTGCCTATTTTCAGACCACAGTGCTTTGAAACTAGAACTCAATCACAAAAGGAAAGTCGGAAAGAACTCAAATACATGGAGGCTAAAGAGCATCCTACTAAGGCATGAATGGGTCAACCAGGAAATTAAAGAAGAATTAAAAAAAATCATGGAAACCAATGAAAATGAAAACACAACTGTTCAAAATCTTTGGGATACAGCAAAGGCAGTCCTGAGAGGAAAGTATATAGCAATACAAGCCTTTCTCAAGAAACAAGAAAGGTCTCAAAAAACAACCTAACCCTACACCTAAAGGAGCTGGAGAAAGAACAGCAAATAAAGCCTAAACCCAGCAGGAGAAGAGAAATAATAAAGATCAGAGCAGAAATCAATGAACTAGAAACCAAAAGAACAGTAGAACAGATCAACGAAACTAGAAGCTGGTTCTTTGAAAGTATTAACAAGATTGATAAACCCCTGGCTAGACTAATCAAAAAGAAAAGAGAAATGACCCATATCAACAAAATCATGAATGAAAGAGGAGAGATCACAACGAACACCAAAGAAATACAAACAATTCTAAGAACATATGAGCAACTCTATGCCAGCTAATTAGATAACCTGGAAGAAATGGATGCATTCCTAGAGATGTATCAACTACCAAAATTGAACCAGAAAGAAATAGAAAACCTGAACACACCTATAGCCACTAAGGAAATTGAAGCAGTCATCAAAAATCTCCCAACCAACAAGAGCCCAGGGCCAGATGGCTTCCCAGGGGAATTCTATCAGACATTTAAAGAAGAATTAATACCTATTCTCCTGAAACTGTTCCAAAAAATAGAAATGGAAGGAAAACTTCCAAACTCATTTTATGAGGCCACCATTATCTTGATCCCAAAACCAAAGACCCCATCAAAAAGGAGAATTACAGACCAATATCCTTGATGAACATGGATGCAAAAATTCTCACCAAAATACTAACCCATATGATCCAACAGTACATTAAAAGGATTATTCACCACGACCAAGTGGGATTTATCCCTGGGCTGCAAGGATGGCTCAACCTCCACAAATCAAACAACGTGATACAATACATTAACAAAAGAAAGAACAAGAATCATATGATCCTCTTAATAGATGCAGAAAAAGCATTTGACAAAGTACAGCATCCTTCTTGATCAAAACTCTTCAGAGTATAGGGATAGAGGGTACCTACCTCAATATCATAAAAGCCATCTATGAAAAGCCTACAGCGAATATCATTCTCAATGGGGAAAAGCTGAGAGCTTTTCCCCTAAGGTTAGGAATGCAGCAGGGATGTCCACTATCACCACTGCTATTCAACATAGTATTAGAAGTCCTAGCCACAGCAATCAGACAACAAAAAGAAATCAAAGGCATCCAAATCGGCAAAGAAGAAGTAAAACTCTCACATGATAATAGACATCTTGATCTCTTGATCTCACAGGAAAACTTTCAATATTTCACACTCAGGTGTGATGTTTGGTAGACACTCAGAAGTTTACTTCTGCTCTTATTTTTCTTAAAATTTTTTATCTTAAGAAATTTGTGTTAAATTTTATCAGTGATCTTTTTACATGTATTGAGATGATTGTTTCATTTTTCTCCTTTATCTTATTGACATAATGAATTATGATTGATTTTTTAATGATAACTGAGATTTAACGCCTGGAATAAACCCAACTTGATTTTGATGTACTTTTTTTTAAACTAATACAACTGGATTAATTTTACTAATATTTTATTTGGGATTTAGGCATCTGTGTTCACGAGAAACATTGCTTTGAAATTTTTCTTTGTTGAAATATCCTTGTCAAGTTTTGTATCAAGGTTGTGCCAATTTCATAAAAAGAGCTATGAAATGAGCCTCCTTTTTCATTCTCTCATGAATGTTTGGAAAACTAGTGTTATTTGTTCCCTAAAAGTCTAGAATCATTTACCAGTAAAGCCATTTAGGCCTGGATCTTTCCCTGTAGTTTAAATACTGACTTCATTTTTATGGTAAAATTATTCTTTGGTATAAGATATTATTTGATATAGCATTATTCACATTTTCTATTTCCTCATGTTCTAGTTTTAGTAAGTTGAGTCTTTGTAGATAATTTGTCCATTTCATATAAGATTTTAGATTCATGGGTAATATTCATCTTACAATATACTTTTGTAATCTTATATCTATTCTATACAGATGTCCTCTTTTTCATTCCTGATTTTGAAATTTTTTGTGTTCTTGCATTTCTTTGTAGATATTTCCAGGGATTTATCAACCTTATTAGAGTTTTCAAACTAGCATCTTTGGCTTAGTTCATCTTCTTTATTGTATGTTTTCTACTTTGACTTATTTTTTTCATGATTTTCTTTTTTCCTCTTTACTTGGTTTTAATTTTCTATTATTTTTCTTACATCTTGAAATGAATTCCTAGATCTCTGATTTTGAGCTTTTTAAAAAATATATATAATTTTAATGCTGTAAAGTACCCTCTAAGCTTGGCATACTTAAGTTTAACAAAGTTTGTTATGTATGTTAATCTTCTGTTTGTATTGTACATCCTTTTCTTCTCTGTGTGCTCCAATCTGTATATTTTCCATTGACCTACTTTCCACTGTACTAACCCCTGTGACGAGCATGTGGTGGTAAGACTTCCTAACAAAACAGATGATATGCTTGCTTAAGTTTTGTGGATTTTCAAGTCCTTAAATTAATTAGATGTACTTTTAATGAGATTGCTGTCATGTCATTGGCTTATATCAATACCTTCCCATGAATTAGACTTCTGTTTTATTATTGTAATGTTCAAAATGAAAGTGCACAACTGCAAAACTTCAACATTTTATGAAGGTATATGCTATAGTGCTGAAGCTCAATATGAGAAAATGACATAAAATTTCATAATGGGTTTATTTTTAGTGGAAAATAAAATGGAATATTCAAGCAAGTACGATGTGGTACTTTAAAGTGAACACAGAATACTTCTGCAAATTGTTTTTCCATTACAATTCTGACAGGTTTTTTAAAAAATTCACTCCATTGCTTCAGTATTGCAGTTGCTGATACAATTATGCACACATTGACTTAACTGAGTACTTGAGATGATGGGTAAAATCCATTTCAAATGCAGGTGCAATTTTATGACTCAAAGACTTAAAGGCTCTAAAAGTATTCTTCACAGAACATGACTTGATTTTACAATCTTTGCACACAGAATTCTTTCAATATAATCAACAATAGTTTTGTTTGTGAACAGGATACGTGGTTAAGTGAAGTTTTTCAAGCCATATAATGATTTTTTTGTGTGTACAGGTTGTTGAAGTCATAGGTCTGCCTTTCTTTATTTCTTTACCAGAAACAGGCAGTAGGGGGGTCCAGTGTATATAAATTCATCTGGATCTTTGCAGTTTGCCTTTAGATTTTTTAGACAGATTTTTATCTGTTTATATCGTTTTTGTATTATATGTACATGATATATATTAAAACATGTTCTTTGAGGGGACAGAAATTTATTCACAGATAATTTATATGTATAAGAAAAATAAAACACATTGAACCAAGGGATCACAAAATTCTTTGGTATTTTTCCTTTAACCAATCAAGATTGTTGGGACACTGAAAAACAGACTTTAATAACTTACTTGAAAATCTAATGTTTTCATATTATTAATATGTCATTTTCAAAATTCACATAGGCAGAGCGACATGACACAAAATTCTATATAATCCTTCAATAAGCTGCATTTGGCTTCTTTACATTGTAATTTTGATTTTTGTTCTATTTTTTCTAAATTTGATTTCCTTTGTATGTACATAGTCTGTAGGAGTCCTCGCATGAGATATGATACTTTAATTATACTTGTTTAATCATATCATAATTGATACATTTCTACCATGTGGTAGAGAATTCACCCAGATTCTGTTTTTTTGTTTGTTTTGTTTTATTTTGTTTTTGTTTTAATTTTTCCCCTGGAGGTGGGGGTGGGGGGGCAGTTTTTTTTTAAATGAGAATTAAGATATAATTAAATGTTTATGTTGACTAAACTGACACTGACTGGATTGAAGTATGATTCAATTTGTAATTAATTTTGCTATTTCCATGTGGCCGGTACCGTGGGGTTATGTGACAGGGCACTGCCTGAAATCTAGACAAAGTGGATGAGTTTGGCTACTTGCCCATTCAGCCTAAGTCATAATGTCTGCCAGGTCAGGGGAAGGAGAGCCTAAAAGGGCACAGAAAATGTATGACATCTTAAGTGACTATGAATTAACCTACAGCCAGATTAACGCTCTTTTCTATGTCAGAAGGGGATTTTCCTGTATTTGCCCTTTCAGGGAGATATGTATTAAATGGAATGTGGAAGAATACTTAAGTACCAAAGTGGTATTCTCTACAGTGGGAAAGAGATAGTTCATGAGATCTCACCATAATTGGATAATAATTATAACGGCTAACATTTCTTATACTCTTTACAAGGCCTAGGACTTTTCTTGACACTTTACCCATATTAGTTGAATTAGTAACCGACAAGCCTGTAATAAGGGTACTATTAATATCCTTATTTAATAGATGAGTAAAATTGGACATACAGTAGTTGAATAATTTGCCCCAGGTAAGTTATTACTTGCTTGTCTATTAATACCTGGGTGAAATGTCCTTCAAGACTATGGATCTCTTTGGTTTAGGAGACAAGAGCTCCATAGAAGCAGAATTTAAGATTTTATTCCCTACCTACCCTTTTCCTCCGATCCTATACACATAACTGCAAATAACTTAGAAAAAGAAGTCTTCTAGACTGCCCTACCCCCTTGGCTTGGAATCGAGTCTTTCCTAGTTTTCCTGGTGTCTTCTGGCCTATTGTTTCACACCTGGCTTCTTCCTTTCAGCAATTTTTCTGCTTGATGTTTTGTTAGATGGTCATGTTGCTCTTTGCTTTTGATTGACAAGCCTCTTTTGTCAGTATCTCAGCTTCACAAACTGCCTCTCTATAGCCCAGTTGGGTAGAGTACGAAGATAAGCCAAAAATGAAAAAGAAAAAGAATGAAGACTTTTTGAACTAGACACCTTGATAACATTAATTTAAAAAGGACTGAGGTGAATAAGTTGGAAGCATTGTCCTACTTGAAATGTAAGATTCTAGATCAGGATTAATTTGGGGTGATAATATAATACAGAACAGATTTAGGAGGCAGTAAATCAATTGGGATTAGCATATAAGGGTTACTTATTACATCTTAAGAATAGACACTGATATAACAGTTAATATTAGTTAGCATTTGGATTTAAAGAAGTTAAATGGACTAGATATTAAATTCCTTAGAGAATGGTAAGAATTTGGGGCACCTGGGTGGCTCAATTGTTAAGTGCCTTTGACTCGGGTCCCGATCCCAGGGTCCTGAGATCTAGCCCTGAGTTGGGCTTCCTGCTCAGTGGGAAGCCTGCTTCTCCCTCTCCCACTACCCCTGCTTTTGTTCCCTCTCTCGCTGTCTCTCTGTCAAATAAATAAAATCTTTAAAAAAAAATAAAGAATGGCAAGAATTCACCAAGTGGTTGGTATACAGTAGGAACAATGAGGGGGAAAGATGATATATCCAGTGGGTACAACACTCAAAGAAGGAATATCTTGTTCTATTTTGTTGTTGCATGTTCATTTGCATACTGTTCCATAAAACATCAACATTTTCTGAGAAATACTTAATTCAAAATAGTGTCTGGTAGCCCTCACTGGATTAACTAAAATACCCATGAACCATCCTTCTTTTTAGCATTTGTGACACCCAGAGCAGGAGGACCACCTACCATAGCTCTAACTGGTTTGAAATCATAAATTAAGGTATGACCAATGTTTGACCTCTGTAGCTTATTTCCTGGGCACATTTTTGTTATGTGGAAGCTAAAGGAAATGTACTCTGCCCCAGGTAAGCCCTGCCCTAGTAGCTTGATTTGGATAGAGATTTGTTGGGACAGGCAGAAGCAAACAAGTCAAGTTCCTCAAGGAGCCAGATCAGATAAACTTCTCTGCTACCCTTACCCCACCTCATTTCACATTTCTGACTGAATTGTCCAGACAGTTCCAGGTACCTCCTAAAATACATGGGGAGAAGAGATGGCTGGAGGGAGCACTGTACCTATGACCCTAGTCTGCCTAGACTTCCACTTTGGGTGATTTGGGGCAGTAAAAAAAGGGAAAAAAAAAGTAAAGCCACTTTTTCCTCTTTGGTTTTTTTCTGCACATACTAAAGTACTCTTAATCTCACCTATTCTGGCCTGGTGGTGGGGAATGGAGGGAGAGGGCAGAAATTATTAGTTTAGACCAAGAATTTCTCCTTCATAATTCCCATGAACTCAACCCATTAATGAACTTTCAAAAATCATTTTTATTACACTGAAGAGAGGCTAATACCAGGAACTTCTATTTCCCTAGTCTTACGGCAACATTATCAATGAAGAAAACAAACAAATGAACCTCCAGCAATAATTAAAACTACAACAAACAGCAAAATGAATCAGAAAATCTGGACACCCTCAGATTGCTCTGCTATAATAGCCAAATGTGAGAGGGTGGTGGAGAGTCTGATGAGGTTTACAAAAAATTATAGTGACTCAATAATTTTATATTCAGCCAAGCTGTCTTTTATATGTGAATATAAAAGTAAGGAATATACTACTAGTGAATTCTTTTTTTTTAATATTTATTTATTTATTTTAGAAAGAGGGAGAGAGCATGAGCGGGAGGGGCAGAGGGAGAGGGAGAGAAAATCTCAAGCAGACTCACACAGAGTACAGTGCCTGACCTAGGGTTCAATCTCACGACCTTGAGATCAAGACCTGAGCCCAAACCAAGATTGGAGGTTCAACGGACTGTACCACCCAGGTGTCCCTACTACTAGTGAATTTCTATAAAAAATTAGAAGATAAGCTCCCACAAAATAATAGCCCTATTAAAAAATAGGTACTTACTAATGAACTCATAATGAAGTAAAAATCAGTTAAAATCAAATATCTAAATATTTTACATAAGATTGTGAAAATAAACAATAATATGAATGTAATAATCCTCATATCAAACCTCATATTTTACTTACCAACAATGTTCACCAGTAAGGGATGAGAACAATGTGGGAGAGAGTAAAATGTGAGAGCCTGCAATTTCATTTTTGACCTCATCATTTTAAGAAAGACAAATTAAATAATGCGTTAAAAATGCCTAAGTAGAAGTAGACTGTGTAGAAGAGTTCCCATTAAAAACGACAACCTACTACATTTCTACACTTCTAAGATGTAAAGTTTAAAACTACTGACAAGGCAATTTTTTAAAAGCATAAAAACCATAATTACTCAAAAACAAGAATGGAAAGAACAACAAAAATTTGTGGTGGAAGTTGATTATCACAGAGCAAGTAGGTAAATGGTAACGGCTTTAATTATTAAACAGAAGTTGAGCTATAAACAATAGTGGGGAAAATAGAAAACCAGCTTGATATACAACACAGAATTCTCTCAATGCTCAGGAACTAGCACTAATGGTTGCCTCTGGACTTAAAGATGAAGAATACATGGAATAAGGTAAGGAGGGGTGCTTTAAATTTCTTTGAAGATGAGTTAAATTCTTGATTCCACTACTATTATGGAGATTCTCTACCAAAGTGCCCCACTGAGTCACTGCGCAGTTAATTTCAATGACCTAACAATATGTGCAAAACTTCCAATCACCTTTTTTTTTATATTAAGCATTAACAGACAATGAAAATTACCAGATATATGAGGGAAATCTCTAATATGGAAAAGGGAGAACAAAACAAATGCCTAAGTAAGTCAAAGCAACTTTGAGAAAACAGAGCTCTGTTTTATAGGATGGAAAACCTTGAAAAAAAATTTGCATAATGGCTTCAGGTAAATAAATAAATCTATTGCATTATATAAGCAGGTACAGAATGTAATAAGAAAGAAATATTCAGAGAACAAAAAGGAATTTTGGAAATAGCAACAGGGAAAGAAGAAATGAAAAACACAGATGTTTGCAAGGTGAATTTGAGGTAAAGTCACCAAGAGTAAAGCAAAGCAATGAAGAGAGGCATAATGGAAAAGAAAATTAGGAAACTGTCTGATGGGGTCGATAGCAAAATAGTGAGTTCTACAGTGACTTTAAAGGGAAAACAGAGCTGAGGAAATCATCAATAAAATATTTACATATTCCATAAAATATTAGGTAGAACTGAAGATATGAGTTGCCAGGGTCAAAAAGCCTGATAAGTATCTGGCATGATGAACGAAAGGAGAACCCGCCAAGCATATCTTTGTGAGAATCATGTGGCTAAAGAGGAGATTCCACAAGCTTCTATTTTAAAAATTCACATAAGTATTAAAGATTTACATAAGTATTATGTACGCATTTTTATTGAGATATAATTGACATATGACATTGCATGAGTTTAAGTAAGATGTATGATGTGTTGATTTGATTTACATATTGCAGTGTGATCACCATAGTCACATAATTATCATTTCTTTTTTTGTGGTGAAAATATTTAAGATCTAGTCTCCTAGGAACTTTGAAGGGTATAATACACTATTGCGGATCATAATAACTCTGCTGTGTATTAGATCTCCAGGATTTATGCATCTTACAACTGAAAATTTATATACTTTAACAACATCTCCCCAATTCCCCCACCCCTAACTCCTGACAGCCACCACCCTACTCCCTGGTTCTACGAATTCAGATTTTTAGATTCCACATATAAGTGAGATCATACAGTATTTATCTTTCCCTGCCTGGCTTACCTCCCTAAGCATATTGCCCTCAAAGTCCATCCATGTTGTTGCAAATGACAATTCCTTCTTTTTAATAGCCCGGTAATACTCCATCGTATATACAATCAGTTCCTAATTTATGATGGTTTGACTTAATGATTTTTAAACTTTGCAATGGTAAGAAAGTCATACACCTTCAGTGGAAATTGTACTTTGGGTTTTGATTTTTTTGGGGGTCCTAGCGATATGCTGTATGATATCCTCTTGTGTTGGGCAGCTCCTAGTCAGCTACGTGATCACAAGTATAAACAACTGATACACTTATAGCCATTCTGCATGCCTACACACATTCTGTTTTTCACTTTCAGTATAGTATTTAATAAAGTGAATGAGATATTCAACACATTAGTACAAAATAAGCTTTGCATTAGATAATTTTGCCCAATTGTCAGCTAATATAAGTGTTCGGGCACATTTAAGGTAGACGAGGCTAATCTGTGATGTTTGATAAATTAGGTGTATTAAATACATTTTCAACTTTGATATTTTCAATTTATGATGGGTTTATTGGAGTGCAACCCCATCATGAGCCAAGGAAGATCTGTGTGTATGTGTGTGCGTGTGTATTCTTTACCCACTCATCTGTGGATGGACAGATTGTTTCCATATTTAGCTATTACGAATAATGCTGCTATAAACAAGAGAGGGCAGATATCTTTTCAATATCCTGTTTCATTGTCTTTGAATATATTCCCAAAAGTGGGATTGTTGGATTATATAATAGTTTTATTTTATTTTAATTTTTTGAGGAATCTCCATACTGTTTTCCATAGTGGCTGAATCAATTTACATTCCTGCCAACAGTGCTCAAGGATTCCCTTTTCTCCACATCCTTGCCAATGCTTGTTATCTCTTCTCTTCATAATGACAACCATTCTAATGGGTATGAAATAATACCTCACTGGGGTTTTGATTTGTGTTTTTCTAATGATTAGTGATATTAAGCATTTTTTTCATGTATTTGTCGGCCATCTGGATGTCTTCTTTGGAAAAATGTCTGTTCATTTTCTCTGCCCATTTTTAAATCCTTGTAGAAACATGGAAATGTTAGTTGTCTCTCAATACTTCTTTCCCAAACGCCCTTGTTTCAGTCAATGGAATAATTACTCCAATTGCCCAGCCTTGATCTTTCTTTTTCACACATGAAATTTATTGATTATCAGATCCTGTCAGCTCTTCTTTCAAAGCAGATCCAGATTTCAACCACTTCTAACCATCTTCTCTGCTAACCCTTTGGTTCAACTTACCATTCACCTTACCCGGATTAATATAAATAGCTTCTTAAATGATCTTACTGCTCCTCACCCTCCAAAAAAGTCTCTTTATTTGGCAGTCCAAATAATCCTTTAATATGCCAATATATTCCTTTCCTCTGCCTTGAGGTTTTTGTCTCACCCAGAGGAAGTTCTTAAGTTCCTTCTCCAGGCACCAAATGGTTATACATGGCCTTGAACTCCATGACTTTTCTGATCTCTCCTACTGCTCTTCTTGCTTGCTCTCTCTTCCCCATTCTGGCCTCTTTGGTTGTGCAAACACAGAAATGATACTACCACCTGTGAACACTTTGTAACCTTGGCTTGGAATGCTCTTTGACATTCGACAGCAAATACTCAGAAAGCTTGCTCCCTTACCTCCTTTGAGGCTCTGTGCAAATGCCACCTATCTAAGATGCACAGTTTTCTCTACCCTGCTTTTACATCTTACAGATGTATTGTTTCTTTATTGTCAGCTTCTTCCCACTAGAACATAAACCCCATGAGGGTAAGGACTTTGTTTTATTCATGTTGTATCCCCAGTTAGTAGGATAGCAGTTGAAACAGAAAAAGTATTCTTTTTAAGTGAATAAATATTAAACATCGAAATTTGCAAACTAGATCCATAATGAATCCAATTGTACACAGAAAATATACCCAGAAATGTAGAAGGAATGTACAAACGTAGGGGGACATTTGAAAGTGAAATGCGTTCTAAAGTAAAGTGGAGGCTAAAACACTAACATAAAAGATACAATTTCCAATAGAAATTATAAAGAGATAAAGAGCATGTATATGGAGAAGTACAATTTTCAATTATAACATTGTTATGAAAAGTCATGAATATTGCACTACATATTATCTTGATTCAAATACATATAAAGGTAAAGATGTAGAAATTAAATAAAAACTGAAGTTTCACAAGAAATCTAGAGGAGGAGATATCATGGTTTTCTACTATCAGTTTCTCTTCTGTTTCTCAGCAACTGATTTTCTCGTAAATACATGATGTTAAGTGGAGATTTTCTCAGGCAGAATGATTTAGAGAAAAGTCTCCTTGGAATTTTAGAGATTTATAGCTTTTGTGTCATGTTGCCCAACAGTATCCCTGTTGCCTCTAGTGACAAATGTGTTTGGGGTTAGGAAAAGTTTACTACCTGAAAAACATGGCTTCTGCCTCCTCCCTGCTCTCTCTGGCCAGTCACTTTCTATTATCTTATTTATGTATTTGTTTATTTTGCTAGGTGCACCACAGGTCCAATTTAAATACAATAAGAAATTCAGTCATTTTCTTTTATTTTTATTCTTCTAAAGTGATACAGAAATAAAATCGCATACAGAATTACCTATCTTGCATCTTACAATGAGTAAAACACTGAACTTTCTTTCATCATTTGATTTTTTTTGTGGCCGACTTGCATGTTTTTCTTATCAACTCATTATTTCATTCTTTTTTCTCTAGTCTTCACATGTAAGTGTCAAGCCGTTATTGGGCACCATGTGGCTAGGATATTGCCCCTTCTTTTCTCAAGGCTAGTTTACAGTCATGTTTTCTTTTCAGGAACCATCTTTTTTTTAATCATCTACAACTAATCTTTACATTTTTTGTTATGTAATTTGATAGTATTTGATATATTGCTGTAATTATTTTAATAGTAAAACCAAATTGCTGCATTGCTATTGTTTCAGAAAAATCCTTCAGAGATGAAATTGAGCTAAAGCCTGTATTATAATGAAAGACTTCAGGGAAAAAGGCTTAGATATGCAATTAACAAGCTTAAACATATAAAGAAAATCTCTTTAGTTTAAAAAGGGGAATTTGGGAGATTTCATTTTGATTTTCCTTCTGATCATGTTAAAGGTGACCTTGAGATAGACATTTGTCATAGCAAATGCCAGTTTTGGGTTCTTGTTGCAAATGTTGTCACAACACTTTTGAGTTCAAAGTTCCTTGAAAATCTGAAGTGTTCTTAAAATATGATTCTCAATATTTGCACATAGCACAAAGAGCAACCATAAACCCACATAATTACTTAGTGACCTGTGATCTGTCACACTACAAAGAGAGTAGACCATTAAAGAAACCAAGCACATCATAATTTGATAAATTTAGCAATTCTTAATTTCTAATCCAATGCTAAAATGCTCATGTTCCTTAAGCCAATACTAGCAAAGGAGGGCAAAGATATGCTTTAAATCACTATGCATATTGCTTTCCTCTTACCTCTACTAATTTCCTAATTTGTGTATTATTTCAGCATCTCAGATTGGTTCTCTGCACCTTTGTTCCTTTGTAACTTTTCTAGTATAAACATTAGCAATCGATCAGAGCTCTTTTTTTATGTGTTATTTTATCCTTCTTTAAAGTCAAACTATGAATGGCAATGAAGTTTTATTTTGTGGTCAAATTGCCTTCAATAGACAAATTGCCTGAACCACTCACTCGCTAGGTGGGGAAAGATTCCCAGGTTTGCCTGGGCTTAGTATAATCAGAAACCATTATCAATTAATGAAGGTTGCTTCAGAGAAGGGAAGGGAACCATGTGGCTTGCATAACAGGGAGTCCTTGCTATACACTTCTATCTCCTCTGCACATGAGGATAAATGAGCATCATCACTTGCTGAAAATGATTCTATCCTGGTCTATTCTATGTCTTCATTCTGACACTTCCTTCGTAGGCATTTCTCCAGCTGACACATACCTTCTGATCCATCACTATCCTCTGCAGCATAGCCTCTGCTCTAACAGTAACTCCCAATTTGTCTATGGGTTAGCTCAAGGATGGCTACCCAGCTTGTCCTCTGTAGTCAGCAATGCCCATGCCATTGCCATCCTTAGAATGGCGAACTGCCTCTAGCTATGCTGGCATCTATGCCCCATATCAACTGTGCACTCTCTTCGTGTCTCTCCATGGCTGATGCTACAGAACTCACTGCACACCTTGTCCTACTGAGCTCGCCTTCCACATGTGGGTCATTGCTTGGTTCATTCTCATATATATCTCTTCTTCATTTCCAGAATAATACTCTAGTTGTGAAAGCTTGACAGATCTCAGTTCTCTCTCTTTCAGACATTCTTTTTTGGCATTTTCTGTCCCAGAGAGTTTATCCATTCTTATGTCTTCAGTGATCACCTCTACAGATTTGATTGCCAAGTCTATAGAACTTGTCTGATAATAAATAAGAACTCCCTAAGGTAGTCCTTGTATGTCTTGTGATTACATGGACAGTATTTTCCATGTTTTATAACTATACATCCTTCAACCACTACAACACACACACATCCATATGCATATGAATGTGAATATTCACATCTAAATTGCAACCCTAATGCTGTGATTTTCCCGCAAAATCCTACAAATAAATTTATCTCTTTCATTCTGACCACAGAAATCCCTAAAAACTACTTCTATATTTAACTTGGTCTCTGAGACATTTGCCTTTGTTGACAATTTACTTTCCCTCTTCATAAAATTCTTCTCTCTTGGATTCCACCACCTTTTGACATTCTTCTATTTCTCTGGTTGCTTCTCATCAGTAGGTTTCTAAATATTACAGGTCTCAAGATTTTCAGCCATCAGCCTGCAGCTTTTCTCAGTCTCTTTGACTTCCTTTCTGGGGTAGCAGAGGAGGGAATGAGCCTGGTGGCACGGGGTTCGGGAGGAGATGAGATATGCTATTACTTCATCTGCCATTGGTCTTGCCCATTTCTAATCTCACTTGTCCAGCCTACTGGAAATTTCTGTGACCTTCCCAAATGACTTTAAGTAATTCATTTTTCTGTTTTATTCACCTATGAACATTTTCTGTAGTTTGTGTTTGATATACAGGTTTGATTATGATTCCCATTGTACAGATTAGAAAATCTGGTGTAAGAGAGGTTGAGGAACTGGGGTTCAACTCAAGTAATTTGATTCTAGTGTTCAGGCTCATAAACGCATAATCTATCTTACCCTTTTCCAGAGAAACATAAATATAAATAGTTGGAAAGCCTCTTAACTTAATTATTCTTATTCTATTAACTTTTTCCATGTAAGGCAGATATATTATGTGTAAGCATACACATTTTTCACTTATCCCTAGATCCCTCCCTTCTATTTCAGAGGAGGTGATATTTTCCTCTTCCCAATGCCTACAATCCCCTTTGAGATCTGGTTCCTACACTGTTCTTCTGCTGTAATGATTTTGGTCTAGCAACCAGCTACTTTTCTTCTGACTTCTTTTTCTTTACATAAAATTCTTCTGTAACAAAAAAGTTCCTCCAACCCTCCCATTACTGTGAGATGTCCATTATCTTCACTACCAAGATTTTGCAAATGTGATCTCTTCTTTAGTTGTCGTGTTAAATTCTCCAATTCCTAATCACTTACTAAGACATAGAAATCTACTTTTTTCTAAAACTGCTTCATATAAGTTGTTCCAGAAACATTCCTAATGACCGCTTGATGGTCAAATTTTAGGGGCCCATGTCATTGTTTATCTTACTGATTTTTTTTTTTTTTGAAGTATTGGACATGAGTAAAACTAGCTTCCCTTTTGTTTCATGAAACCAGTCTCTCTGTTTTCTTGAATCTCTGCTAATATTTTACATTGATATTTGTGGTTCTTTCATCCCTCTTCTTAGAATTTATTTTTCCTCAGACACAGCCCTCATTTCTCATGTTATTCTCTAGACCGGTGATTCTCAAATGTTAATGGGCATCCAAGTCACTGGTAGATCTTCTTAAGCTGCAGTTGTGACCCAGGAGGTCAGAGTGGGGTCCAAGATCCTGATTCTCTGTCAAGTTCCTGGAAGAACCAAATGCTTCTGCTCGAAGAACCACACTTTAAGTAGTAAAATAAGAAATATTTTACCTCTGTACTCATTCTCATCTCTGTATATTCTGAAAACTACCAGCCCTAACTGGGTCTTTTTCCTGAGTACCATACCCCTGCCTACCTGACTTTTCAAATCAGATGTCTTTCAGCATCTCAGATTCAAAATAGGAGTCACTATCCTCACAGCCAAGCAAGCTTCTTCCTTGTATATATGTGTGCATGACAGTAACAGCATCTGCCAACTTTTCCAAGTTGTCAAACCCAATTCTCTTTTGCCTCTTTGCTTCATTTTTCTTCTGGTCGTCAGATCAGTTAATTCTAGAAAGAAAGGAAGCATCATAAAATATGCTGACTCAGGCAAGCATTATGGTAGGTGTTTACACGTCTAATTTCTGATTATGTTTTCTTTACATGTTCTTCCCCTTTTCCTGTAAAGTTTGCAACTGTATTTGTATACTTTTTAATTTTGTAATTATATATTACCAACATCTTTCCTCATTTTCAAGGTTTCTTATCCAAAATATCCTGACATTTTCACCTCTACATTTAATTATATTTTATTAGTTTCTGTATACCATATTTTTTATTTTGAATTTCAAACAATCCCATTTGTCTAACTTGATGTTTTACAATTTTTTTCACATTCTTTTAGTGATTAACATATATACTGAATTTTTATGTTATGTAACTTATTCTTAACTTAAAAATCTCCTCAATAGGGCGCCTGGGTGGCTCAGTTGGTTAAGCGACTGCCTTCGGCTCAGGTCATGATCCTGGAGTCCCGGGATCGAGTCCCACATCGGGCTCCCTGCTCGGCGGGGAGTCTGCCTCTCCCTCTGACCCTCTTCCCTCTCGTGCTCTCTATCTCTCATTCCCTCTCTCTCAAATAAATAAATAAAATCTTTAAAAAAAAAAAATCTCCTCAATCCCTAATAAAGACATTGTCACTTTAAAATTTTTCTGGTGTTCATCCACATGTGAAATAATTTACATTATAACCATTATCATTCACATAATTGCTCTCTATATTTTCCATATTATTTCATAAGTATTGTCTCATCTTAAAATAATTTTTATAGGGATTATGGGCAGAATATCACTTAATGTTATACTTACATATTCCTATATTTTCTGTTCAAACAAAATAAAACTTCAAACAATGTTATGTCATTCTGAGGAAGCCATATCATAAAATAAATAGTATAATTCCAATCAGTATTAATTTAAATTTCCATCATACAATCTTGGGTGCAACTGAATATATTAGTCTAAAATAAATCTTTAGTTTTCAAAGTTCAGGTACAATTTTTTTTCCACTTCCATATTGAATTGTACTAAGTATAGGAAACAGATTTTGTCAGCAGTCTAAAAATATATTCCTGAGAAAACTGCTCAGAGATGCATACCAAATATAAATATACTTGAGACAAAAACTAAATGGCAAGTAGGTGTTTAGGTTTTAAAAATGGGATCTGTAAAGAAGTTTATTAGGATGACACGTTGTTTACACTTTTCTCTAGGCATCTGATATTTATTTTTAGCCTCTTTACTTAGGATAAGATCAGGATAAATGAAGCAAGAATGCCACAGTTATTGATGGTCCATTGAGTACACATGTTTACAGAGAATTTCCTTTTTCAGAACCTCCTCATAAATCAATATCGAACTTTATTTTATTATCCCTAAGTAAACTTTATTTTAGTTAACGGATAATCATTCATTACTGAGTTATTTTATTTAACTGGTCAAGTTGACACAAAATACACTCTGCTTTTTGGTTCAAAGAACATTAATAGCTGTACAACATTCTTCTTTGTATAAAAAAGAACTGTAAATATCTATATGCGTTAGCATGGTTTAAATGAACCATTCTTTTATGTGTCTGCACAAATAAAGCTAAGTTTAGATGATTCTCACCTGTTCATCAGAAAAATACCCTAAAGGACTGCTTCCAGATACTTTAACGAAATTGCCGGTTTCTCTTGTCCTTTCAGGCTTTATTTGCATGGAAAGAGTAATAGACCTGAGTCAATTTCCTCCAATTTCCACGACCTGGAGGAAATGTATAATTTATCCAAAATTATAGAATCCTTTTCCCTATATAAATACTTAAAACAGTCTATATGGTAATGTTATATATCACAAATAGCTAGAAGATTGAAGAGAAGAAATGATTGAATGATAAGCAGAGTTGGAAAGCTGAATCAATATGACTGACATTTGCTTTCTGTAATACTTTAGTCAAGTCCTATAACAGTTCTCTCAATTTTTTTCTTCTTTAGAACATACCAGTGTTTTTTTTACGTTAACCAGTTACACCACTTGAATGCTTAACATCTTGTACTTTGCCATGCTTGCTTGTTCATTCATTTCTTTATTACACAAATGTTTATTGTATGCCTATGATGTTTCAGACACTATTAAGATGCCACAAGAGAGAAAAATCTCTAATTTCCTCACTCTTAGATTCTAGCTAAGGAAAGTGGGTATTTAACAAATAAGCAAAGAAAATTATAATTCTGACTAATGAAAATTTCTCTAAAGAGTATAAAATATAATATGAAGAGCATAGTAGTATGTCAATTTCAGTGGCCAAAAATCTCTGGGAGATGACATAGCACTGAGTCCAACATTTGAAGATCAAGGGAAATAATATTTCATGCAGAGGGAACATCAGTGCAAAGGCTCTGAGGTTGAACCTGAGCCCACATGTTCAATGAGTGACTGGAGCCTAGTTAACAAGAGGAGACTCTGTGAGACATGAATTGAGATAATTAGGAAAAGGCAGGATGGACTTCATCAGCCATGGTAAGAAATTAGATTTTATTCTAACTACAATGAAAAAAACATTAGAAGAATTTAAACTGGTTATGGTGTAATCTGATTTGTATTTGGAAGACATCTCTGACTATCACCTTGGATACTACTGCCACAGCCTCGATGAGTAATGAGCATGCTTCATGCCAAATTTGTCCCAATGGTGATGTTGAGAAATTATTAGATGAAGGATATATGTCCATGATAAAGCTGACAAGACATGCTGGATTACTGAATGTTGAGTATGAGGGTGAAAGAGATACATATGTCTACTTGGCTGAGCAACTGCATGGTAGTGTTACCATTAATTGAGGTGGAGAATTAATGGTATTTTCTTTCTTGAAAGAAAGAAAAGGATTGTAGGAAGAAGAGCTTGAATGAAAACTCACAGTTCAGTTTGAGGCCTGTTATTTTTGATAGTCTAAAAAACATGAATATTATTATATTATGTATGAAAAGTGACACTTACCATGGTTTTATCCATGGTAAGTGTCACTTTTCATCAAATAATCATTATTTGCCTTATAACAGATTTCCTCCTTGAAAGTGTCCCCTCCTTACTTAGTCTTTATAGATCCAACTATAACAGAATGAAGAGTTTATTCTTGGTAGCTCTGGCATGAGAATTTTCTTTAGGGAGAGTCAGTTTATCAAGAAAATGGCTTAATGAGCTTGGTTAAGGAGATGAGACAAGACAGACCTGCAGAGTAGGATGGTTGGTTGATATCCAACCAGGAGAGTTCTGCATAGGACAGAAAGAGGTTGTTTTCCCAGAAGAAGAGAGGAGTGGGAGAGAAAAGCAAAAGCCTGGAGCAAGTGAAAGATACTGTGGAGGACCACGTGCTCTACCACATCACCCTGTCGTTTTCTCTTAAATCTTAACTAAAGCAATAAAAGCAACAGCACCTTAGCTTTTTTGATATGTGTTTATGCATAAATGATTAAGAGGCTGGCGAGGTTGTAGGAGTGCGAGTCACAGGTAAACTGGAAATTAAGGATTGGTCATTTCTATGCTCTGATGTAGACTCATCTATGAGAAGCTGAATGTGATTTTAAAGTGAATCATGTCAAAAAGTTTGGAAGGCACCACAAGAAAGACTCAAGGCACCACGAGAAAGATTCAAAGGAGTTTTGAGTTTCAAGTAATGTAATCAAAATGCTAGAAGTATAGGCAAACAAAACAACAAAATTACAAATTGGCAAAATAAAGTAAGTGTAAGCTGGAACGGGGAGTTCAACAAAAGCATCCACAGAACAGGGTGAGTGATTGCTTTACTTTTGTATTATTCCATTTTGGATGTCCTGATCTCCATGTATCTTGGACTTGTCGGGGAAAGTCTTCTAGTCCTCTGTTTGAAGGTACATTTATGCAGGAGATTCGGATCCGGACAACAAAGAAACACACTTGGCTGCCCAAATCCTTCTGTGTATCCTCGATATGAAAACAAGATATTATCTCACATGGTGTTTTGGTATCTTAAAAAAAGGGGGGGATAAGGTAGGAAATGGCATTTATTTATCTCTACTAAAAGTTTTCAGGGGTGCCTGGGTGGCTCAGTCGTTAAGCATCTGCTTTCGGCTCAGGTCATGATCCCAGGGTCCTGGGATCGAGCCCCATGTTGGGCTCTCTGCTCAGTGGGAAGCCTGCTTCTCCCTCTCCCACTCCCCCTGCTTGTGTTCCCTCTCTCACTGTCTCTCTGTCAAATAAATAAATAAAATCTTTAAATTTTTTTTTTTTTTCTAATAGCTTTACAGAAAGGGGAAAGGAACAGGAGAAGAAAATCTTTTTGTCAGCCAGGAAGAGAGATAGAGGACTTTAAGTTTGTTTTGCTGTGTGCGTGTTTTTTCTTTTTTCTGTCAGTATTTGTTTCATACAAAATGTCTGCTCACTGCTCACATCAAACATTTGGATGATCCATATAGCCACTTGCAATGTGTCTTGCTTTCAAATTGATGGTGATGGTGGGTGGGGTGGGGAGGGGAGTTCTGTTAAACTAGTCTTAAGAGTGTGTGCACTGTAATCTCCAGATCTTTCAGGGCTCTTCTGCTGCTGTTCTCCCTGGCATTAAAGGTTCCCTGGGTGATCTAACAGATGATTCTTGACACAAATATTCAAACTGCAAGGTGATAAGTTACTATATAAAGCAGATTTGGAATCCAGCAATGCAAAGATAAGTTTTAAAATAATAAACTGAGTCACATTTTTCAGCCATATTTAAATTACTTTAAGTACTTAAAAGTGAAGTAAATCATTGTAATAGATTTAAGTAGGGAAGTGCTCTATACTTAAAATGAAATATGAAAATAATACAATTTGAAGAAGAACAATTGTAGGTAAACAGCTATAATTATAACTATTGGTAAAGGGGGGAAAGTGGAAGAATCTATATATTATTTAAACCCTCAAACCACAAAGGCAACATTTTGAAATGTAAGAAAAAAAGAACGCATACCTTAATCTGAAAGATATTTTCTAAACTATGAAAACAAAATGTGTCTTTACTTTGCTATAGAAAAGGGATGACTCTTTTGATTTTAGATTCACAGGTACAAACCTGAGAATAAAGCTATATTTTGTGAAGTTTTAAAAGTAATAGACATAACTGGTTATAAATCCAAGTGATTTGTTAATAGTGCTTAGCATCAGAGTCTTTGGGTTTCATTTCCCACTTTGTCAGTTAGGAGGTATGAGATTTGATGCAAAATACTCAAAATCTCTGGACCTTTGTGTCTACAGCTGTAAAATAAGGAAATTAATAATATCTATATGGACTGACCCTCACCAGTGGATTCTGGAAATAAGTTTTTCACATGTTGATGGAGACATGGATAAATAATTTACTGGCGTAAATGGGACATTGGTAATGTTCAGAATGCAATGACATCTTGTTTACTCATAACAGCACCTCCATTGAATGAGTTCAAGTTGGAGAGAGTTGGGGAAGCAAATGACTATAGCTCTTGTTTGTTAGGGAGACCATGGTGACTACTGTGTCCTAGACTAGCTTCTTCAGACTTCCCTGGAAGATTTTACACAAAGGAAAAGTCAAATCAACAATTTTGAATCTCCTAAAATGCACTTATAGAGAATCAAAAGACTGTATGGAATTGCTTTAAAAAAAACCCTGATCTTCTATAGTCTTGGCTGACAATGGCCCCAAGTCTGGACTGTTAATGTAGAGTAGCAATATCAAATATCATTTGCCACATGCCTTACCTATAAGGTAAGGGGGGAAGTTAGAAAACCCTGAGATGTAGAAAGAAGATATTTGAGCAAACAATAATGTCTGAGATTTTGAACTTCCACAAGATCTGAAATGATCTTACTTGTGAGAAGAGATCCTTCTTCCTTCTTTTTGATGGATCAGACCTCATTTGATTAAACTCACCTAGGCATTGCTGAAAAGGAATAACTCTTATTTCCAGGGTCATAGAGAGAGTTGGATCACAGAATTTCCTAGATGGAGTAGAGTAAGGTCTTCCATGGAATTGGGGAATTATAGCCCAAAGGGATTGCAAGAGCTTGCCAATTTTTATTGGCAAATATGCAAAGTGGATTCTAATGCTATTAGACAGAAATATAAGATGGATCATTAATGTTAAGTTCACTCACCCAGAAATGAGGATTGAATGCGTTGGCTCAAGTGCCTGGGAGTGGCATTAATAGTTGGATTCAGTGGTAGCACACTATATAGGAAAGAATTTGGAAGCACAGGACGGTAGGAGTGTTGGAACGGATCCAGTATGTACAAACTCTCAGGCACTCCTTAACCACCTTCCCCAGAGAGAGTCCAAAGGACTATTAATGCATAAGAAATGCACTGGTGCAGGGAACACAAGCATCCTTTAAAAGCCCTATGCTACTTTTCTTCAGATGTCCAATATAATTGTTAGGGACCACATAATGTCCCCCCAAAATTTAAATGTTGAAACTCTTATCTATTATCTCAGGATGTGACTGTATTTGAAGACAGGACCTTTAAAGAAGCAATTAAGTTAAAATGAGACTATTAGGGTGGGCCCTAATCCAATCTGACTGGTGTCCTTATAAGAAGAGATTAAAACAAACAAAGAGAGACAACAGGGGTTCGGGCACACAGAGAAAAGGGCATGTGAGGACACAGCAAGAAGGCAGCCACAAGTCAAAGAGAGGTCTTGGGAGAAATCAGTCAACACCTTGATCTTAGACTTCTGGGCTCCAGAACTGTGAGAGATAAATGTCTGCTGTTTAAGCCACCCAGTCTGTGGTATGGTGTTATGACAGCCCTCAAGCAACCCAACAAGAATGGGGAAAAGCCACAGTAGAATTCTCTTCCCATGGTTTGCAAGAACAGTGGGACTGAGAGTGGTGGCGTCCAAGAAGCAGCATAGACCCTTTGTATACAAAGGTCACTCAGTATGGTTTAGACAAAGGTACTTATTTATCTCAGAAAAAAAATCTTGCATCTCTTATTTGACATAATAATTCAGCGATGTCCTCCAGTACACAGGCTCTTTCCATCCTCCACTTTCCCTTTCTCATCATTTTACTGACTGACATCTCACCTCATGGTCACAAGATGGCTGCCACCACAACCACTATAGTTTTCTCACACAGCAAAGGGAGAGCAGGGGCAGGAGGTGGGGGGGGCAAAAGTGCTTTTTTTCTCCTGCGGCTTCCTCTTTTTGTTGGAAGTAAAATCTTTTCTCGAGGCCCCCAGCTGATGTCCATCTCATTGGCCAGAACTGGGTCACATGAGCCCCTCCATAGGAATCACGGGCAAAAAGCAACAGAGTTACCCTGATTGAAATGGACGACCAGCTGATCCTTGGGGTGTAGCCCATGGACTCCTGCAGTGTCTGAGTCCCTCTGAGTCAGGGGATTGTCAGGTCCAAACAATTTGCATAATAATACTAAAACATCATTTGCCTATTTTCATTGTGTGGACAGTTGCACCATTGGTATAAAAGCAGAGACAAGAAGCCTGCTGTTACTTGGTAAGGCCAGACATTGAAGAGATTTGCAAAAATGTAAAAGATAGTGCCACCCTTCTCACTAAATGGGTTTCTTTGGAAAATATTATTGTTCATAACATATTTCATAAAAATTGCTTGTTTATGAATATGTATTGGGATTATTATTGTTTTTAAATGAATTCATAAACATGTTTTAGTTTAAAAAAAAAAAAAAGAAGGAGCATAGACCCATTGGAGACACGGTGGCTGCACTCACCATAATAAGCCATAGGAAAGAAGTGGTAATCAGAGTAATCTGGCCCATAGCATCTGATTTGCCAGAAGTGGCAAATTGATTATGGCATCCTTTAAAAATAAAACAAGTGCACACTAAGCTACTGCTTGATCTACCAAAATTGTAAAATTCTAGGTCAGATAGGCAGAGGACTTGATTCAAGTAACTATAACAGGGACTTACTGCCTCTTACTCAGGTCTCAGAGCCCCTTGATTGACAAGGAGGACAGGTCCTATTAAAAAATATTCCTGAAACACAGCCACAAGTAAATCTTTCTCCAAGACTTCAACAGAGGGACTTGAAACCATTTACCAGGGTAACTGTGCATGCAGGAAATGGAATTGTCCAGAAGTTTGGGGAGTTATTAAATACCAGCACTGACATGACAAAAATACCACTGCAGTGCACAGGTCCAAGTAGGGCTTATGATAGTCAGGTGATAAATGGAGTGTTGGCTCACATCAATCTTGCGGGGGCCAGGCGGATTGTAGATCCATTCTGTGTCTATTTCTCAAGGCCAGAATTTATACTGGGACTATTTTTTATTGTTGTGTATTTTAAAATTTATCCTTACAATTCTGTCCTTTTATTTTTATTATATAATTTGAGACTTTATTGCTAAGTACATGCATGTTTATTGGGTAAGAGCTATTATAATTTTAAAAAGGGGAACAAAAGCTTCTGGAACTTCCCACCCTTCATGCTCCCATCGAAATAGCACCATCAATGTGTGCCCTAACTCCACATCCTTAGAGGAATTGCAGAGATTAGTGCCCCTGTCCAAGAGCTGTAAGATGAAGGGTCTTGACCCCAACCTTATCTCAATTAAAAAGCTTGTTTGAGCAAACACTGCTGTAGTCTGGGATCAAATAATTCTGTTGTTAATTGCTTAATAATCAGAAGGGAGAGGAAAAAAAGACAGTGTGACTTTCTTCTCTAATCACTCAGCCAGGGCTTCCTTTGTGCTTTGAGGATACCCGGAATGGCTTCCATCTTTGAGGACAGCTCACCTGTGTGCATATTTTGGGGTCTGCCTCTTTCTTCATCACTCAGATGCTGTCTCCTTTTCTTTTTTGTTTCCTCAAAGGTTGGAGCTTAATAATGTGACTTTCTCTTATTTTCTATTGCCATTATGGATTTATTAATAGAATGGTAAGGTGGGAACAAAAGCTCTGTCTGCATCTGATTAGGAAATTTCTCCCTCATTTTTTCTTTAGCTAATGTATATGTTATACTAACTTATGCTGCATATGCACTGCATTATGAGTATTTTTTCAAAGCAATTTTCAATCGTGGAATAACAAATATTTAAATAGACAAATCAAATGTATTTGATCATAATGTTGTCATTGGAAATTTAGATTGTTTTTAAATCTTTACTATTTTAAATGGTTCTAAATTGACTATTTTTCTCCAAAACAATTTCTTCTATTTATGATTATTATTTTAGGAGAGAAATCACTTTAACGAAGTTTCTGTATCCTCCAAGACTCTTGTTACACATTGCCCAATTGATTTCCCAAAAGTGTGACCCTGAATTTCTGATTAGCAATCTGTATATACAAATATCCATCATTTCACTCTTGATAGCATTTGGGGTTATGCTTAAAATAAAAATAATAATAATAATTTGATAGATTTTTAAAAATACATTTTTTACTCTTCTAATGAATCTTTAAAAAGCAACTCTTAAAATATACCAGATCATGTTCTAGGTGTCTGAGATATGGTCAACAAGGTAGACAAGGTGTGTTCTTGTGTTCATGTAGTCCTTTATGGAGTTTACCTTTGGGTGAGGAAGAGGGAGAGGCAGGTAACAGACAATAAACACAATAAGTAAATGAACGATATAACTTAGAAATGATACCACGCTGTGGAGAAAACTCAAGGGGATAAGGGAGTGGCAGTACTTCTCATTATTGCTACTCATCAAATGTTTGTTACTTTTAAACTTCTAACCAATTCTGGAGGCTGGGGCTGGAGGCTGGAGGCTCCTGCTTGAATGTGTTTTGAGTCAAAGTGCCCTGTGTCATTTCTGAGCTAGAATGTTTAATAGTCAGTGAGAGCCACAGCAGAGACCTCTGTTTTTTCTTATGCGGTGGCTGGCAAAGTTACATAGTTTCTGTGCCACCTCAGGTCTGGTCTGAAGGTACAGAGAGTGCTAAGCAGAGCCCTCGCTTGACCCAGGAATGACATTTAGCAAGAACGAGAAATAAATCACCATGGTTTTTAGATTCTGCAACTTCGGGGTTGTTTTAACATAAAGGCAGTGTATTTTGCTGCTTCAAAATTGCATTGATTGACTATTACTGAGAATAAACCTTTTTTGTTGGTTATCAACCTGTGTTTCCCCTTCCAGGAATTGTCTGTTCACAGCCTTTGTTCATTATTTTTTCTAATGGGCATTTTGTTGATGTAAGAGCAATTAGAGATCAGAGATTTCAACTCTTTTTAATAATAATTACAATTATTTACAATTATATACAATAAAAATTTAAAAATAATTTTTAAGTTGATTAATTTTCTGTTAATTTTGTTTCATTGACATAATTTTATATTTGGTATTTTATATTGCTGAAAATATTTCTTAACAATTCCCAATTGACTTTGGAATATATTTGATGATGTGTCTTAACACATACAGATAGATTTGAAATCTAAAGACACCAACAAAGCGTCTAAAGTAACCAGAAGCTTGTGAAAAGAAACCATGACATGAAGGCCTCAGCTCTCATGAAAAAAAAAGAAAAAGACTCATTTATTGTAATGGGTTAATTGGAAATTACTCTGCATGAGCTCAGAGCCTTAACGGATTCTCTGTCACTGGTAAAAGTCAAGATATTGTCTCTTTCCAAATGCTATTGCCCCTGAGATAAACCTGCTTACCATCAGCAGCTTGGCTAAATGCAGTTTTCTTACATGGCTGTGCATTGATTTACACAGTTTTTTTTTAGGGGATAATGTCACTTTCTCTCCTGTTGTTCCTAGATTTTGAGGGAGGAAAGGTAACAGGCTTGAGTATCTTTGTTGCACGGTGTCAAATTTTGTCTATAAAAAGAGAAAAAGAAAACGAAATATATTCATTCAGATTAACATGTCCTAAATCAATATTCACTTGCCAGTGGGGAAATAAGCCGAAAGTAATAACTAAAAACTTAAAATATAATCACAATATAATTATAAGCAAGGGAGCATATAATGGAGTAAATGGGGATAGGTAATATTGAGGTGTGATAACCTTTTTTCTTTATTTTAACTTTTGGTTTTGTTTATTTTTGTTTTCACAAAGTGCCAGAGTCGAGCTCCAGCAGGGGAAGGGTCCTTGAAGGAAAGGACGGCGTTGGCGAGCGAGGAGACACGGACACAGGATCAGGTTGTAAGCATCTCCCTCGATAGCCTCGGAGCGACTTTATTTATAGCTTATAATGTGTGCACCCTATCTTATCAAAGTACTTATTCCATTTCTGTATGTTTTCATCTCTTGTCCTTGCTGCATCGACACCACGGAGGATCACTCCTCTTAATCCTTTCCCAGAGGCTGTCAGATGATGCCCGCACCCTTTTTCCCTTAATCTTATACCATTTATTCATGTCCTCATTATCAACTCCAGCATAAGGAATGGGAGGAGTAGGGGTAAGAAAGTTAATCCTATTCCAGGGCTTGCCTCGAGGGGCATACCAGAGGTGGCCTATTTGTATGCAACATAGGGAGGTCCCTGTACTGTGGGAAGACAATGAGATTTTCCTTTCCTAGAATCCTGATGTTTCAGAAGTGCCTGAGGAATCTCATCAATAGGAATTTTTACTGGGCCTGGATCCAACAGCTCCCTTACAGATTGGAGGACGTTGGGTATTTTTACTTCTTGGCCCATCGTCGGCCTTTTTGGAATCAGTTTCATTATGATTGCTTGCATAGGCATTACTAAATTTATAAATCATTTTATCATGAAACCCCAGAAAAAAATCCCATGATTATAAAGATTGCCACAAATAAAATGAGAGGAAGTAGCAGGAGCCAGCTGTGGAGTCTCCTGATTTTCAGGATTGTCCCTCATACTTGGACTTTGTCAAACAGCATGAGTAGCTTGGCTCGCGACAACAAAGTGATCAATCAATTGGTGGATACATTTTCTAGTATTTGGCAACCGCTTAAAATACTTAAGCATTTTACATCATTGTTCTTTGGCCCTTTGACAGGGTTATTCATTACTGCTTCACACTATGTTATTCTTAGTTTGCATTCAGAAAGGAAAATGGAATCATCAAGCCTCTCATCTTTCCAGGGAAGCAAGGATTATATCTGTGGTGTGCATGAGCACACATGTCTCTGTATCATAGTTTATCAAGTGTAAGTATTTATAACATAATAGGGGCTCAATACGTAGTTCTTAAATTAATAAGAAACCATGCATGGTATAAAATTTAATTTTGAGAATTTTACTAAGAATCAGAATGACGCCAATGTATTTTGTTGTATCATCACTAATCTTCTCCCTGAATAAACATAAAAGTGAAAAATAAAATCAATGAAACAAATTTAATTCACTAGTAGTTATTGAAGAGCATTTCTGTATAAGAAACTATTCTATGCAGATGATAATAACAGGCACACATATCCCCAGACCTACTATATCCCTGCTTACAGCGAGATTAGGAAATCGTGGTGTGTAATATCAATGTTTCATTCAGTACTATATCCTCAGTGCTTAGATCAGAATTCCTCACTAGGTAGTAGTGTTGGCTTACTGTTGGTAAGGGGGAAAAAATGAATGGGTGTGAAAATTAAAATGAGGAATTATCCTCCTACTCAGGTTGTGCAGTGTGTGTGTGTGTGTGTGTGTGTGTGTGTGTGTGTGTGTGTGAGAGAGAGAGAGAGAGAGAGAGAGAGAGAGAGAGAGAGAATGAGGGAAAGAATGAAATAAACTCTGAGGGGTACAGTTTCCTCTAGTGACATATGAATTACACTTCTCTGTCGAAATAACTAAAGTCTGACTTTCCCCTTCATAAAGGAAGGGGAGAAACTTAGACACATTCTTTCCTTTAATTCTTGAATATATTTGTTGGGATAGGTTGTAGAGATGTTTATAAAATGCACATTTGAATCTGATAGCCAGCAGTAGGTAGGTGTTCAAATAACATTTCCAGTAAAAGAAGAGAATCCTCTTCAAGAAAGACATATTTGCAAATTCTCTCTCCAGTTTCACATTCCACGCTATTTTGGGTTAACATAGGTGCATGCCATTCATTTTCAATAACAAGGTGTATATGGAAAAATAAATGAAAAATTTATGGGTTAGAGGATCTGTACTGTCAGCTCTTTTCTTCATATAGTCTCTCCTACTTCTCTTTATCTTTTTTTTTTTAAGATTTTATTTATTTATTTGAGAGAGAGAGAATGAGAGATAGAAAGCACGAGAGGGAAAGAGGGTCAGAGGGAGAAGCAGACTCCCTGCTGAGCAGGGAGCCTGATGCGGGACTCGATCCCGGGACTCCAGGATCATGACCTGAGCCGAAGGCAGTCGCTTAACCAACTGAGCCACCCAGGCGCCCCTACTTCTCTTTATCTTACTTTTTCCTCTCCTTCTGCTTCTAGTCATTATGGAATTTGCTTGTCTACCCATCTCTCTTATTTGCTGAGAAAAAATAAAAAACATGGGCCTATAAACTTTCTGAACATATGCATATGTTTTATATTTTATAAGAACCAACACATACAACTTAACAAAAAATCATAATGGCTTCCAGAGCATGACACGGAATGTCTGCGAAGAAGTTTAAAAATAATTTTACTTTTTTCACCTGATGCCTGCTAGACTAGTCCAATCTGTTCTATGTATTATCTACAAAACTCCTTGAAGAGGAAAAACCTAAATTCTGCTTAAAGAGATTTATGCAGTTAGCTGTGTATATGATATAACAGAGTGGGAGGTACCCAAAGAGCTTATCAGGAAAGTGTTCCTTTAAGTTGTTAGAAACTCCCTTGTTCTCAATTTCCATATTATGCCTTTAAAGTTAACCCTTCATTGCTCAAAATAAACCATGGAGTTTAACTTGGAAGTCTTCATTCACATGATTCAATCAATGAAGGGATTGACTACAATTACATTTTAAACCTCATGACTTTACTGCACATCTTCTCTGCAACGTTTGGCTTTGGCTTCCTCTCCTCTATTGTTTGCTAACAGCCAATGGGTTTTTTTCATTCACACTAAAGTACTTACATTCCAGTTATGTTGACTTAAGACATATATTTTCAGGTCAATGCCAATCAAAAACAAATGGCAACAAATCAAAACAGAAAAAGGAAGAGGGGGAAGAGAGGTTGGGGGGAAGAGGAGGCAGAAGAAATCTGTATCTGTGAGTTTTCTTATCTTCAAAATTTTAGTCACCTGTAAAGGTTGATATAAGTGCCATCCAAAGTTGTATTAGCTTTCAAACTGCAACCCAAAAGTAGGCATTCTCAGATATTCGCATTGGATGAGATATTCTTAATATTTTATTATAAAACCATTCAAATTAAACAAAATTCTAATTAAAATGGAGACAAGGAGCACTTGATATTACTTTTCTTGAATTGAGAAAATTTTATAGGAAAAGAGTTAAATCTTTATGATTAATCAGAAAAATAACAAGTATATGACAACTCTGAGATTAGATTTCCACTATTATATTTTTTAGAAAGAAAACTATGAAAAGTATTTAATGATTCTTTCAGTCTTAAGTTTTCCCACTGATACATTTCCAAAATGTCTGCTATCTTGATTGATATATGTGACCTCGCCATCTAAGCAGCCAATTAGAAGGGGCACTTCTGGGACGGCCGTCAGAAGTCTACAGACTCTATACTGAAATGGCGTTTAGGTTACCCATTAAAACGAGCTTTAAAAGCCAAAAAAATGTTTCCAGTAAATCTCTCTTAAGCTCCTCTACAGGCAGCTTTCTAAGCTGGATCTTTTGGCCCAGAGTAGGGATGAAATTCTTTAGTTCTTTCGACCTTTCAGACTGCTTGTCAATCAAGATGTAATATTCTTAAGTTTAAAACACAAAATCCACATTTTGGATTTGTGAAAAGGTGGTTAATCCTGTTTCAAAGAATATAGTACAAATTAAATAGTGGGGAATCAATTCAACTGCAAGACTATGACTTCTTAAAAACATAAACAGGAGAGTTCTTTGAAATTTCAAGTATCTTCATTCTAACATTAGATGTGGCTAATGAGATAGTTTACATTAGCTGTATATTAAATAATCTAAGATACGAACAGTGTCATGCCTGAGACAAATAGAAAAAAAATTACTTACCCAAATAACCTCTCATGTTTGGAACTAACTGGTAAACAGTAAAACCTTACAATGAAAAAAACCCATACTATATATAAACCCTATGGTTGCCCCACCTGTGTACAGGCCATTGTCAACTCTTACAAATCTGCCTTGGGGTGGGTCTGGGGGGACAAAGAAGATGCGATGGCTCTAGGGCCAGGATGAATGGAAAGAACGATTCCTACTGCCCAGTAATGCAGGCTCAGAAAGCAAACTACAATAGATTATCTTTAAAATTTTGATATTTTGTTCCTCAGGAATTTTTTTTGTGTGTTATTTTGATTTTTAAAAATATTATAAGTATTATTTATCTCAACTAACAAGTTTTCTGGCAAAAACATCCTGAATGTGATTCTTGAGGTGCATGCCTCATTCATGTCACTGCAATCCCTTCCCTGAAGAATGTTAAAGCCCAAGCAAAATCTGTACCACCGGAAATCCAAAAGAATTAGATCAAACAGAGGAGATACCAGGCAACAGGAGAAAATATTTGGGGGCGACACTCATGTCACTGTTGTTGGTACAACAAGGCCCTCCTGTCCCTGGTGATTTAATCAGGAGAAATTCTAAAATGCTTGAGCAGAGGGAGGTCAAGGACTGCCATCAGTTTGTTAATCAATCCAAAAAATCCTGAATTTCCACTTCGAGTTTTCTGAAGGGAACTTGGCTATAAAGAAACATTTCTCCATGAGATCCTACACTTCAATATTTTCTAAAGTTAACTGACTGATGAGAATTCTTAATCTCATCTTCTATGGATCCCCATGATAAAGGATTCAATTTAATCTTGCCTTAAGGACAGAGGCTGTTTGTTTAACTCTCTTTTCTCAAGTGGTAGAAATTAAAGCTTTAATCTCAATGCAGAAACAAATTAGCAGGGACATATCCCCAAATTCTGTCACTTACTCACTCTGATCGTTCCCTGAACTGCAGCCACTTGTCCTCTGAGTCATCTCACTGCCCTTCTGGTATTGTGTATTCAAATCAACCTGCAAAGGGACAAAGGGGAGGCTGCTCTCTTTTCCTCTGATAATGGATAATTGAGCTCAATATTATTTTATCACCAGCCCCTGCGATTCCCAACAGTCTTAACAGGTTGCCCTGTATAAAATCGAGCTAGGGAATGATTCTTTTTGAAAATTAGCATGTTCAATCAAAATCCAGCCGGCTTGCCTCTTTCAAAGCATCTGCTGTCATTTCAAATTCATGAACCACTTTAGCACTGTCTGTGACATCAATTGGCTTTTGAGTGATCAGTTCCTAGTATGTAGCAATATGTGTTCTGCTGAATGTTAGTAAAAGACCATATCAGCCTTTGATGGCTTATCAAAGTGTTTTGATTTAGCTACCTTTCAGAATCATTTTTGTGGTCTGCTTTGGGTTTCAGCCTAGGAAGATCCATTCATCTGAAAGAAATGGGGATATCCATTTAGGCAGATCTCACTATTACAGCTTTTGTTCTGTTCCCCAAAGAGCAATTCTTTTCCTTGAATTAAGAATTAAGGAGACACGGTGCCTGGGTGGCTCAGATGGTTAAGCATCTGCCTTCGGCTTGGGTCATGATCCCGGGGTCCTGGGATCAAGTCCTGCCTCCCGCTCCCTGCTCAGCGGGAGCCTGCTTCTCCCTCTGCCTCTCTCTCTGTCTCTCATGAATAAATAAATAAAATCTTTAAAAAAAAAAAAAACAAGAATTAAGGAGACAACGTCTCAGCCAGTTGTAGTCATATACCCTCCTTACCAGATCCAAGCTCTGCAGTTACAATCCAAGAACAGAAATTCTTCAGATGCAAATAGTCAGGAAATTAAAAATTAAGACCTTAAATTATGTAAACAGTGTCTTTTTCAAATAACTTAGTTTATGAAAATTTTTACCTAGGAAGGAGGGACCTCCCCTACATAGATCAGTGCTTCTCAAACTTAAGACTGCTTAACAAATACTGGGTCAGCTTCTTAAAAATGCAGATTTCCCAGCCTCATCCCCCAAAGACTCTGATTCTAATTTTGTAGACTTACAGTCAGCCTTGGAATGTAACATTTCATCTGATTATGATGCAATTAGTCCAAGGATCTCAATCTTCAGAAAACTTATATGCATTTTGTGGTATATAGTAACACTTGGCACATAGAGGAACTCAACAACTATTAGTACCTTTTCTTTATTCTAACCCCCTGTTTTGTCACCTTAAATGCAGCATGCTAAAATTAATGACCCTCAAATTCTGATTTGCAATTATACATTAAAGCTAGTATTTTTTCTCAAAAAAAAAATTCTTTCTAAAGACTAAGTTTGAGTTGACTTTTTCTTGTGGTTTGCCATACTGTCCTCAAGTTTATAAATGAATGTCAAGGGGAAAACAAAATTCAAGTATTATAAAAAACCATTTCCAGCAACTGTCTTTCTAGAATGTGTCTATTCCCTAGAGTAAGCAACACCTATAGTAGAAAATCAATTTCTATTCTCACAAAGATAAGTATAAATTGGTAGATGCTTCTAAAACCTCAGCCTGAAATAAATGAAGCCTTAAAGAACCAAGTTATAGTCAAAGAAGGATTTAGTTAATTTTTTTAAAAACATGTTTAAAAAACATACTACTACTTCTGTATTTTCTCCCGTCATGCTCTATCAATTAATACAGAACGCCCACCTTGTGACATAGTTAAAAAAGAGAATTGCTGATTAAAATGAAAACAAAATATAATTTGAAATACATATGCAAGCCACCTTTTATCTTGGCCTCAAAATATAAGTAAACAACACGCATTACTAAAATATGTAAGGTTGATATGTCTTCCAGCCTTTTATAATAAGTGAGGAACTATATTCTCTGTGTTAAGAAATTATTATTATTATTTTTTTAAAGATTTTATTCATTCATTTCACAGAGAGAGCAGGAGAGCACAAGCAGTGGGAGTGGCAGAGGGAGAGGGAGAAGCAGGCCCCTGCCTAGCAGGGAGCCTGATGTGGGGCTCGATCCCAGGACCCTGGGATCACGATCTGAGCTAAAGGCAGTTGCTCAACCGACTGAGCCACCCAGGTGCCCCAAGAAATTATGTTTTTTATATAAATGCACGTAAAATGATCCTATGTGATCTATATATGATTGTGCATTGTATTGTTACTGATATCTATTTTTATGTATTGCTATGTGGTGCAATCAAGAGATCTTTGCTGCCTGGAACTGACCCTTGTTATATTTACTGCCAATTAAATGATCCCTCGTACCTGCTTTATGGATGATTTCTGTTTACTTTGAAGTATCTTTATAATCATTGCTGGTCAAGTAAATATGTGGTCTACTTTATAAACTGTCTACTGATCCTCAGTTCTACTCAGGATCTACAGTTTTGGAGTCTTGTGCCTAACAATGGAGCCCATATTATGTGTGCAATTTAGGTAGGTATGCTTTAAAAACAGATGGTCATTTAAAATTGTGTGATTTCAGAGTCACAGGGAAGCAAGCCCTTACACACAAAAAAGGGATCCTACCTACCATTTGCTTTATGAAATCTTACCAATACATACTCATTCCTTTGGGACCTCCCCTTGCATTTTTCTCCTTTTTTTTTTTTTTTTTTTTTTAGGGGCAAAATACAAACACCACTAGAAGTAACAACTCTATGACATTATAAGTGTTATAACTCACACAGTCTGAGTTAGGTATTTAGAGTTTTCTTTTTCCCTTAGAGCAATTTTCCATTGGCAGGAAGTTGAAAAAGCATTCAAAATTAATATCTTTTTTTAATTTTATTTTGTATTTTTGTATTTTTTTAAATTTTATCTTATTATGTTATGTTAGTCACCATACAATACATCATTGGTTTTTGATGTAGTGATCCACGATTCATCGTTTTTAGTATAATTAACATCTTTCATGAGCGAATCTGTGTACGTGTGTGCACCTGCATGCATGAATGGGGAAGATGCGTAGTTTGGAGAAGGATCTGCCAAAAAGAATGGGTAGTCTAGAGAATATTACAATCATGCTACATTTTATTACTTCATAATTTAGTGTAGGGCTTGCCTGTGTATTATGTGCTCTTTTAGGTTATTATGAAACTGTCATTTAGAAGCATCCTATCTAAAAGATTTAATAATGTTTGCCAACTGACTAGGTTAACACCTGTCACTGATTTGTAGTGCAGAGAAATGATTTTAATAAAATACTCTTACAGGCAGAAAAGCGTGTTGTCTTTGTCCGGGGAGGGATAGTGGTATTTCAGTTCATTGACAAAATGCGCTAGTGTCCATTGAGGACACGGTGTTGCCAAATCAGTAACTGGGTGTGCTCTCTAGTCACAGGCTATTTCTGTCATCATTTGGGAATCTAAATGCCTGCTATAGAACTTAAAACCAATTTTTGATACAGTTAACTGTTTCCTATTTCTTTATTTCATTTCAGCATAGTTGCCAAATGCATGTTTTCTTTCATTATTCCAATAAAGTATATATACATATATACAGAAAAATAATATTTAAAAACTTAAATATTTTTAGATATTATTTATTTGTTTCTTATTTACCCTTTATATTTTTTATTTAAAACAATTCTGAAATGTTATGTAAAAGAAAGAAGCTTCATTTTTCCATGAAGATGGGCAATGGCATTGAAAACTCAGGAGTAGAGAGGTCAAAGGTTACTAAAGAGGGGAGAGTAGCATAAAATAGATGGTGTCTCCCTCTTTTAAAACATTTTTTATTACTATGTCTCTCATGAAAATGTTTGTCGGAAGGACTCTTTTAAGTGTTCGGGATTTTTTTAACCTATGTTTATTTAGATTGTTCACAATGTGGTGAAATAGAAACAGTCAGGGGTCAAATGACAGGTGCAGACCGTACCCAAGCAGCAGGTGAGGACTGACAACAGTGTTAGGAAGTGCAGCGGGGAAGCTTCATGGTCAACCATCTCAGACACGACAGAGAATTCATCCTCACCCCTGCCTTCCTACAACAGAATTCCCTTGGCCTGTTCCCCTGGGGAGGTCATTGCCTTGTTGCATTTACATGTTAATTACTCTTGGAAAAATGTATATTATGTGCATGAGTGAAAGAGAGAGATACAGAAAGAGAACCAGAAAGAGAGACAGAGGGGCGCCTGGGTGGCTCAGTCGTTAAGCGTCTGCCTTCAGTTCAGGTCATGATCCCAGGGTCCTCGGATCGAGTCCCACGTCGGGCTCCCTGCTCGTCAGGAAGCCTGCTTCTCCCTCTCCTGTTCCCCTTATTTGTGTTCCCTCTTTCACTGTGTCTCTCTCTGTCAAATAAATAAATAAAATCTTAAAAAAAAAAAAAAAAGAAGAGAGACAGAAGCAAGGTAAAGGAGAAGAGTGCATGAGACCCACTCTTTCCCCTAAATCTGCATTTCTCCAAATATGCTACTATATTGCCATTTTACTGAGAGATTACTGAGAGATTCATTTATTCTAAAATGATTTTACATGATCCATCTTAATAAGCCTATGATGTTCTTGAACCATAAAAAAAAGTTTAAGGTGAGGCAAAAATTATTTCTTTTAATGATTGGCAGATAACACTTTCTAGATCACTGGCATCTATGGAGAAACATCAGGGGCTCCATGAACCACCCAAAAATGTATTTAAGTCAAGAGAGGCAGTGTTTTGTAATGTTTTAAGAATGGAGGCTTTGGAACAATCCTTTAGGATCAAATACTTTCCAACTTTGGCAAGTCACTTGACTTCTTCATGCATTCAGCTCTCTTTTTATTTTTTTCCAAACCATAAAAGGAAAAGAATAATACTAATACCTAGGTTATTTTTTTCTTTTCTTTTTTTTTCTCTTTAGAGAGAGAAAGTGAGAGAGAGAGAGTGGGGAGCAGAGAGGCAGAGCAAGAGGAAGAGAGAATCTTAAGCAGGCTCCACACCCAACTGGGAGCCCAACCTGGGGCTTGATCTCACAACCCTGAGATCATGACCTGAGCCCAAATTAAGAGGCAGACACTTAACTGACTGAGCCACCTGGGCACCCTGGTTATAAGATTATTTTCAAAATAAGATGACTTAATACATATTTAGAAGAGTGTTTGTATATTATAATCCTATTACTACTGTAAAGAATTGCCACAAACTTAGTGGCTTTAAACAACACAAATTTATTATTCTGCAGTTCTATAGTTCAGAAGTCAAAAATGTGTCTAATTAGGCTAAAACCAAGGTGACAGGAGGGCTGTGCACTTTGCTGGAGGCTTTCTGAAGATTATATTTCCTTGCTTTATTCCATCTCCTAGAGGCTTCTGACATTCCTTGTCTCCTGGCCCCTTTCCATCTTCAAAGCCACAATGGCTGGTCTTATCTCTCCCAAATCAAATTACTGTAACACTGATTCTTCTGCCACCCTCCTCCACATTTAAAAGACCCTTATCATTACATTGGGCCCACCCAGATAGTCCAAGATAACCTAATTTTAAGGTCAGCTGATTAGCAACTTTAATGCCATCTGCAACTTTAATTCCCAATTGCTGTGTACTTAACATATTTACCAATGCCAAGGATTAGGACTCGGACATCTTTGGCAGGGTCATTATTCTGCCTAACACAGCCTGATACAGAGTAAGAACTTTAATACATTAACTATTGCTATAACATTTTTGAGAAAAAAATATATTTGGATTTTTTTGTCAAGATTCATAGCTTTAATAAACCCAAAACAATCCAAAAATGGATAAAAAAAGCACTATTTGTAGAAATAAAGTACATGTGTTAGAAAATAATGTATATGCATTGAGATGAAGACTTTAGAGTGAATGACGAGAATAAATCTTTGTGTGTAATAATATATAATCCTTAACTGGATCTGGATTTTTATTTCTCTTAGAGAGGTACTCTCTTAACTGAAAAAATGTTAAATGCTTTTGTTTTCTGTCCAATTCTAAACATCTCATTCTATACAGAAATAATGAGAAAGTAATAAAAAATCTTGAGCTCTATAGACAAGTATATGCATATTGCTTTGTTAAATTCCACAAGGCAAAAGTCACCAATATTAAGTCAGGAAAGGGAACTAAACCCAAGTCCCTACATGTTCTGGGCATTATTCCAGGTGTTCTAGTTGTTGCTGCATTTTCATCAAAAGTCATATGTGGTTCAGAAGAGTTGTCCCATTTTACAGATAAGAAATTGAGAGGAAGGAAGAAGAAAAAGAAAGAAAGAAAGAAGATAAAAGAAAGAAGAAAGAAAGAGAAAGAAGAAAGGAAAGAAAGAAAAAAGAAAGAAAGGGAGGGAGGGAGGGAGAGAGGGAGGGAGGCAGGGAGGGAGGGAGGAAGGAAGGAAGGAAGGAAAAAAGAAGAAATCAGATTTGGAACATTTGAGAGCCTTGTTGGAAGTTACACAGCTAGTAAGATGTGACGCTAGCATGGTGACCAGATTTTTCTAACCCAGAGTCTTGCTTTTCTCTCCATCCTCTGCTTCCTCTTTAAACTGCGGTTCATGTTGTTTTTCCATCTGCACCATTAAATTTTTCATAAGACATCCACTAGTGTCCACATAATATAAGTACATATAACATACAACCTATAACACAGCATTATGGATGGCTGTGACATTATTTCCTAATGCCCTATTAAGTGAGCAGAAACTACTATTTTAAGGGCAAATATTTTCCACTTAGTAGTTAGTATATTTATAATTTTCAGTCAATGCATGTTTTCAATTTCATACCATGTGATTCTAAACAATTTCAAATCAGTGATATTTGTCTTTGTCTCCTTAATGAACTGAGTATTTCTAAAAAAAATGTAATAATGTAATTGTGTTGCTAAGAAAGATAAAGTTATTTTCTTTGCAGAAAGTATTCTTACCAGCCTAAAAGATTGGAATTAGTTGAGAGTGACCCATAAGAATAATTAAGTTCAGTTAGGTCAAGCTTGGCAATTGGATCTCCAGGACAAGCATAAAACTTTTACTTAAGATTCTTTTTCCTTAAATATCCTAGCCCTTACACTTATTCATATTGTGTGTGTAATAATCATTTTCCAAGGTTTCAAGGAGTTTTGAAGTAGATTGTGAACTTCTTGAAGGCAAAGCTTATATTTCTGTTTTATTTTCATATCATACAACATGGAAATATAGTAGTATTACACTTCTTCATGTAAACAGTTAACAGAAAGGACTTTAGCAGAGCCATTTACCTCCCTCTTCTCATAAAGCTTTTTGGTTTTATAAAAATGTGATAGATTGAATGCTTCTGTCCCCCTAGCCTCCAAGTCAATATGTTAAAAACCTGATCCCCAAAGTGATGGTTTTTTTGAGGTATGGCATTTGAGAGGTGATTAGGTCATGAGGAGTAGACCTCAGAATGGGATTAGTGCCCTTATTAAAAAGACACAAGACAGCTTGGCTCCTTCCTCCATGTAAGGACACCACAAGAAGACACCATCTATGAAACAAGATGTGGGCTCTCATCAGACCCAAAAATCCCAGTGCCTTGATCTTGGATGGCCTAGGCTCCAGAACTATGCGGACAAATATCTGTTGTTGATAAGCACTGAGTTTATGGTAATTTTGTTATAGCAGTCCAAATGGACTAAAACAAACAAACACCTTCATATAGTTCTTAAAAAGCATGATTGCAACTGCAGTATCCAGAGCTTCTTCAGCTCACTGTCTTTGAGCCTATTTTCCTTGCTTCACCGGCTTGCTTTCAGAAGACCCAAGGCGAACAAAGTGGCTAGAAATGTAAATTACTCCTTTATAGCTTGGAGTTATGGTAACAAAAAATGTATTTGAGAAAAGCTTCAAATTATTGTATAATCAACAAAAATCATAAATGGCTCAGTGAGCAAAAGCAATATACACAAAAATAGATTTTTTAAAAATGGGAATGTGTCTTATCTTTGTAAGCAGTGATATTTCCTAATTGTAAAGTGGCTTCAGAGAAACACACAAGACTGAACCTATGACTTATCCATAGTCCCAGCAGAATACATTTTGGAATCAGTATACGATTGACTTAAACTATAAAGGCAAAGGATAATTTTTCTATTCCATGGGTTTCAGGGGCATGTTTCCTTATTGAGTTCATGAAATGGGAAGGTAATTGTTTCAAATATTCTTCTCAGAGAAAAACAGGATACTATCACTATGAAATTATTTTTTTAACAATAATGACCAGGCTGAAATTCTCTCTTTATATGAAGATTCTTGTACAGAAAGGAAAGAAATGCAAATTAAATGTTGCTAAAGTGTTAAGTGTTGTTGAAGTTTCATAGTCAGAACCAGGGACATATTTAGGTTCATTCATTGAGGATTTAAATTATGGAATCAAAAGACTTATTTTCAATAATTCCTCTTTGTTGTTCCAGACTACTATATCTTCAGCTTATCCACTAGACAGAAACAGAATTGCCTTTATTTACTCTTTGATCGTTTCACTTTTTTTTGTTTGTTTGCCGTCTGAATCGCCATAATTTGGGCTACTTGCCCCAAACATGGATACCTGCTTAGGGGGATGACTGATGTGACAGAATGAAATCCAGATAATTTGGGAACTGGGTAAAGAGGACAGGTCAATGGAAAGGTAGGATTTTCTCCGACAGTCTATTTGTTAGCCACTATGTTCCTTTTAGAGTTTGGATGGAGGAGCCTGTGCCTCATCCCGGATCACAAGGTACAACAGCTGAGTATCACTCACATCTTAGCTTCTGCAGGACACACTGAACATTCCCAGAGTGATATTCTGCCCTTTTCCTCCATGGAGGCTACCTGAGTAACAGCGGAGCTGGACAGTTTTGTACTCTTTTCCATCATATGTTAACACTATCTTCTAAAAAAAGACATCCTACTCTTCTGTTTATTTTCCTACTTCATAAATAGGTTGAAAAAGATTTGTGTTAAATGTAAATTTTTCAGGAAGCCTGAGCTTCTTTTAAACTTGTTTTGTTCTTTCGGCATTGTGGCTCTTTCTTGTAATCATACGTGATCTTATAGCCTTCTTGCCAACATTTGTATAGATCGGTAAAAATTCTGAGTTCATCATAAAAGCTGCCTGCCATTTGCATTAATTTAAGTGCCTTCTTTTTTCTTCCTCAGTAGAAAAATGTGTGATTATATTGACATAACTTTTATAGTCTTAAGGTCTTCTTGAGTTGTCAATATTCTTAAAACTCTTAGAACATGGGACACCTGGGTGGCTCAGTTGGTTAACCGTCTGCTTTCAGCTCAGGTCATGATCCCAGGGTCCGGGGATCGAGTCCCACATCGGGCTCCCTGTTTGGCGGAGAGCTTGCTTCTCTCCCTCTCCCTCTGCTGCTCCACCTGTTTGTGCTCTCTTTCTTTCTCTCTGGTCAAAAAAAAAAAAAAAAAGACTCTTAGAACATAGGGTCATAAAAATATTTTCCTGCAATTTTTAATGTTTTATTATAAAATTATTAGTTATTATTAGCTGAACTACACGTATTTTATGAATTTGTGAATAAAAATCAAGGAAGCATATAGTCAATGGACTACCAGTAAATGTTTAACAACTAGTTCTCTTGCAGAGGGGTGTGTGTGTGTGTGTGAGGGGGTGAGAATAAAGATGTGAGGCATTCCCTGTATTCCCCAGTGTAAACACTCCCACCATGGCTAATTTGAAGCAACCGGCATTACATTAGTGGACAGGGAATAGGGAAGAAATGAGAACAATTATCTCCGGGGATGAGCTGACTGTAGCCTACCCCTGATTATGTTGACAGTGTTTTGTTTTGTTTTGTTTTGTTTTGCCCAATATCCCCTCCTACCCCTGTCTTCTGAGTCCTCTCTCCTGGGGTGGCATCTTTCATCTGACATTTAGGCATCTAGCTATATATTATTTATGTATTCATTTATTTATAAGGTTATACAGCTCCTTTTGATCTATCTTAGATATTATACATTGACTTATTATTATAATAGAGAAGGATTTAATTCTCTAACAATGCCATTGCCCTTGCTTTTTTTCCCTCTGCCTGCCGGTATTGTTGAGTGATGGTTTTTGTTTAAATCAACGTTAAGTTTTACTTTACTATGTTTATGAAGATATAATTCACATATTGTTGTGTACTATTATTACTTTTCATTTCCTGCTTTTTCCTAAAGCTACTGGATAACTTTAAAAAATTTGTATACCTTTCTTTGTACCTATTGTTAACTTTTTCCACACCTTCAAATAGCTTCACAGTACTTTTCGAAAGATTAATTACATTATGTAATCTAATCAAGTTTTCTTGGAATCTTTTCTTCTAGAGACTTCTTCTATCTGGATTGTCTACCCTCTAGTCTTACCCAATAATTCTCATTCTGGGCTTTTCCTGCTGCTCTCCTAAGAACTCTCTTTGCTTTTCTCGTGGTTGGCTTATCTAATTTACCCATTTGATGGATCTTATTTGTCTTTCTAGGTACCTCCCTCTCTCACTGGAGTACATTTTCTTGTAGTTTTATCAACATAAAAAAGCAACAAAATAGCCAAGAACATGGTGTTGTTGGCCTCAATAGATTTACCTTGAGTCACATGGCTTCAGACCGGGTTGTACTTGCCTAATGCACACCTGGCATTCTGAGATTCATTCCCCTAAAGGAGGATTTTTAAATTTCTCTCCAAGGTTTGTGCTCCTGTTTCTTTTTACCTAGTATCTTACTCTGTGTTGGTTTACTCTTTCTTTTTGTGGAGCATACCTTATAACAATTTCATGAGAAAGGAGGTAAATATCTTGAGATGCTGTATACCTGAAAATGTCTTTATTCTTCTATACCCTTTAATTTACAGTTTGGGCATACAATTCTAGACTGAAAATCATTTTCCAGCAATATTTTGGAGGCAATTTTCAATTGCCTGCTCTCATCAACCTTTGCTATGAAAAAATTTGAAGCCATTTTGATCCCTTTCCCTTTTATAGAAACATCTTCTACCTCTGGATGTTTCTAACACACTCAATGCTACGCCATTGTTCTGAAATATTGAAATGATGTTCCTTAATATGAGTTGACTTTCTTTAATTATGCTGGGATCTCAATGCGATCTTTTAACCTTGCAACCTATGTCCTTAAGATCAGGGAAATTTTCCTGAATTATGTCATTTACAATTTTGTTTTCCTTTTCTCCCTTGGTAGCACTTCTACTTTTTGGATAATGAGTCTTCCTAACTGATTTTCTAACTTTATTTTTCCCCCTGTTTCTATCTCCATTTTTTCACTTTACTTTCTGGGAGGTTTTCTCATTTTTTTTTCTCTAACTGTTGTATTCAATTTTCAATTTCTTTTCTCATGTTGATATTTCCTAGAGCTCTTTTTTTTTTTTTTTTCCTCTGAGTGATTCTTTAATATGCCCACTTCTTTCTTGGATGAAATATCTTTATTTTTCTGAGGTGCTTAATAACACACTTTTGAAGATTTGTTTTCCATCTCCATGGTATCTGTTTTCCTCCAAGATTCTTTATCTTTTCATTTCTTTTAGTTTCTGTGTCTCTAACATGTTAGCAGACTTTTCTCAAAAGTCCAGTAATCCTTGGTTATCTGCTCCTGTTAAAGAGTGAGGGAGTTGGGCACCTGGGTGGCTCAGTTGGTTGGGCGACTGCCTTCGGCTCAGGTCATGATCCTGGAGTCCCGGGATCGAGTCCCGCATCGGGCTCCCTGCTCAGCAGGGAGTCTGCTTCTCCCTCTGACCCTCTTCCCTCTCGTGCTCTCTGTCTCTCATTCTCTTTCTCTCAAATAAATAAATAAAATCTTTAAAAAAAAAAAAAGAGTGAGGGAGTAAAAGTCAATTGGCAACTTTGAGTCTGTAGGCTGTGCTTGTAACTAAAGACATCAATGGGTAGGGCATTTGTTGGAGAAACACTAAGGTGGGTATGATTTAATATTTCTTCATGAGCTTGTTAGATTCTCACAGAAAAGAATTTTCAGATCTCTTGCTTGCAGGGATGATGGCCAGTCAACATTTTTGGAACCCGAGAGGGGGAAAGACAAATGGTGCTGAGAGTGGAGGAGATTGAATATTCAGCATCCAGCATGTATTTATTTTTTTTAATTTGGAATGGCATCCCCATCCTCCATCATGGGGGGCTACTGGAGCCTGTAGAACCTCAGTTTTAACCTCTCCAAAGGCTGAAGCCTCCGTGTCTGCCAAGACATGAGTAGATGGCCAGAGAGGCACTGTATTCTTTTTCTTAAAAAGAATATTCTAATTTCTTAAATAGCTTTCAATCAATCCTCAGTGGTTGAACTCTTCCTTCCAGTTATCCCATGGTACCTGATGTTCCCAGTTCCTAAGCCACCTGAAAAATGTGTGTATAGGTTGAGTTGTTGCTTGGCTGCCTCTTCCCATTCATTGTTGATTTAGGGTTTGGCTTTATAGTTTTGCTTTGCTTTATTTTTCCTGTCAGGTTAGTTAGAACTTGTATATTTCTTTTCATTTTTTAAAAGTTTGTTGGTGTTTATTCTTCTCTATTCCCTCCATCCTTGTGGGTTTATGTCTAGTTAAAAAAATCTGCTTACTGTCGGTTAAGTGGGGTTTGTAGAAGGAACAGATCAGATGCACGGTTAAATCTACCACCTGCATTCAGAAGCCCTTTCTTTGAACTTTTTGAAATCTGCCTTTCTAAAGCACAGAGTGCATTCCTGGTGAGACCCAGGTCTCCACCTGATGATCATAAACTCTGCAAGTGCATGTTCATCACATCCCAGAGTTCCTGTCATTTCCACTTCACAGAGTCAGTTTTCTGCTTTTGCTTGTCATTGTATCCATGGTTACAGTTCCCCTTGCTACTCAAACTTCAGAGACAGAAAATAAAAAGGAAGTCATAGCATCTTTGTGCAACATATGCTGCCTTTTCTGGACAAAGGCTTGCTTCAGAAGGCAAGACAGAGGTGATGGGGGGGATAAAAGAAAATAGAAGAGTATAATTGATGCTGAGAGCGTCAAGAACCCTGTCCCCCTGCCCCTAGCCAACAATTTTGCTGGTAAATGCTGACTAATGGTTTTCTTTGGGGCTTAATCTCAAAAAGTGCTTCTCACTGTCCAGAATTGAGTAATACATATTTAAACAATTATAAAGATATATATGGGTCCACTTGTATCCAGATTATACTTGAGGTGAAACAAAAGCCCTTTTTTAATTCTGAAGATTTAGGAAAGGTACAGAAACTTATTTCCTTGAAACTTAAAAGAGGAAAACAAACCCCAAACATTAAAAATAAATTCTAATAGCATTTCCTCTACTACAATACTCTTGTAACCCACACCTTCTCACTGGTGTGGAGCATGAAGGTCCAGTGAGACTTGCATCCGACTCTGAGCTGTGCACGTGCTTCCCTCCTGCTGAGTCACAACATCAACAATACACGCTGGTCAACCCTCCAGGGCCTCTTAATATTCCTCCTTATCTTGTCCATTTTTCCTAATGGACTCTCTTACCACTCTCCACACAGACTGTGAGCAACCTCCCCCAGTCCCAGTTTCTGTCACCACCAAGGCAAATTCACTCTTCTTGACCTCTTCCACTGCACAATCCTTGTCTCAAAGCCCCTTCATGTTCTGCAGATAAGGATCCACCAGCATTCCAGAGCCCTTGTCCTATAAGATCATAAGGACGTTTCTTAGCCTACAAAGAAATCAGGCCCATGGATGCAGCAGGAGAATTAATGGCTTTGAAGTCAGGGTTTTTAACTCTCTCCTGTAGAAGGAAGCATACTAGTAAATGCCCTTGAACAAATCACTTCCCACTCCTGAACCTCAGTTTCTCAGTCCATACACAGGGGATGATACTTCTCTCTACAGAAGTTCTGAGATTTAGTAATAATATTAGTAAAACATGCAGCTCTTTGCTTAGCAAACATGGATGGTCAATTAATAACATCTAATGTCAGCATTTATAGATGCTAATATAAATTGAGAATTAATTGTAATAAAATATTTTAAAAGCAAATAGCCTCCATATGTTCAATAAACCAAATAGTAGGAAATATATATATTTTTTTATTTATTTATTGAGAGAGAGAGAGAATGGTAGAGAGAGAGCATGAGATGGAGGAAGGTCAGAGGGAGAAGCAGACTCCCTGCTGAGCAGGGAGCCTGACGCAGGACTCGATCCTGGGACCCCAGGATCATGACCTGAGCTGAAGGCAGTCGCTTAACCAACTGAGCCACCCAGGCGCCCAGTAGGAAATATTTTTATTGCATCTTCATACACTAAACTGGCAGACATTACATTTCAGTCTCTATGACCAATGTGTTGAATTGTTTGGCTTGTGAAATATGACTATGGTTTGAAAGCTACATGTGTCAAAGAACACATTCATTACTGCTAATGGAGTTCAAACTAAGTACCTTTTTAATGGTCAGGCTTGAAGACTTTTCATAAGATTTACTGTCTCATCAGTTGTACAGTGAATAGCTGTGCATTGTTTTTGAATAACTAATAATGATAAACATCTTAAAAATTTAGACAACCTAATGTGCCCAATAATACGAAAAGATAATATTAGCATTTAACTTTAAAATGACCTTTTATTCTGTCACTGGCAGTTCATCACCGTTAAAATTCAATTCAATCTTTACTTGCCCATGGTGAAAATGTAACATAAAGAGCTATAAAGTGGACAGCCACAGTGGAGGAGAGGGGAGCAAAAAAGTCAGAGAATTATAATGAATATTTCCTTATGTTGTTTTTTTAGTTATTAACTAATTGAAAATGTTGACTAATCTGGAGGAAAGAAATCCTACATAGGTTGAACACTTAACTGTATCTCATTCATGAGGATAAAAAGCATAGTAAGACTCAGACCTTATCCATAAGAACCCACTATTTTTCCAAATTCATTGAGAAATAATTGACACACATCACTGTGTGAGTTTAAGGTGTACAACATGATTGCTTGATTGACATGTGTTGTGAAATGATTACTACAATAGATTCAGCTAACATTCATCTTTTCATTTAGATACAATAAAAAGAAAAGAAATTGTCCTTATGATGAGAATTCTTAAGATTTGCTCTCTTAACAACTTCCCTATATGTCCTCCAGCTGTGTTAGGTGTAGTCATCATGTTGTACCTTACATCCCTAGTACTTACGTATCTTATAAACGGGTTTGTTACTTTTGGACCACCTTCCTTCAATTTCCCTTCCCTTACCCTCCTCCACCTCTGCCATAAACGGGTTTGTTACTTTTGGACCACCTTCCTTCAATTTCCCTTCCCTTACCCTCCTCCACCTCTGATAACACAAGTCTGATCTCATTTTCTCTGAGTTTGGTTGGTTGGTCGGTTTGTCAGATGGTCAGTTGGTCAGTTGGTTGGTTGGTTGATTGATTTAAGATTCCACAGATAAGTGAGATCATACAGTATTTGTCTTTTTCTGTCTGACTTATTTCACTTGGCATAATGCCTTCAGGGACCATCATGTTGTCATGAATGGTAGGATTTCCTCATTTTTTAAGGCTGAATAATATTATATATATATATATACGCATATACATACCGTGACTGTTTTTTCCCTTCATCTATCAATGGACATTTAGGTTGTTTCCATGTCTTGGCTACAGACAATAGTGCTGTTTATGAATATAGGGATGCAGATATCTTTTTGAGCTACTGTTTTTTTTCCTTTGGGTATATTACCAGACATGGAATTGCTGGATTATATGGTAGTTCTATTTTTAATTTTTTGAGAATCTTTCATACACTTTTCCATCGTACCGACAGTACACAAGGGTTCTTTTTCCTTACATCTATGTCAGTATTTGTTATCTCCTATCTTTTTGATGATGGCCATTTTAATAGGCATGAAGTAATATCTCATCCTGGTTTTAATTTGCGTTTTCCTAATGACTAATAATGTTGAGCAGCTTTTCACGTACCTATTGGCCTTTCATAAATCCTTTTTTTTCTTCAGATATCTTCTTTGGAGACACATTTCTTTAGGCCTTTTACCCACTTTTTATTTGAGTTATCTGTTTTTTTGCCATTAAGTTGTATGAGTTCTATATATATGTTGGATATTAATCCCTTATCAGATATATGATACAGAAAATTATATATGATTTGCAAATATTTTTTTCACATTCTGTAGATTGCTTTTTAATTTTGTTGATGGTTTCTTTTGCTGTGTGGAAGATTTTTAGTTTATTTTTTATTTTGTTCCTTGTGTTTTAGGTGTCATATACAAAAAAATCATTACCAAGACCCATGTGAAGAAGCTTTATTCTTGTTTCCTTCTAAGATTTTCATGGTGTTAGGCCATACATTTAACATTTAAATTACATGTAATGTCTCTCTTTTCTCTTACTGCTCTTAAAATTTTTTCTTTGAATTTTGACAATTTAATTACAACGTGTCTCAGTGTAGTCCTGTTTGGGTTCAACCTATTCAGGCTTTTTTTGATCTACTGGATCTGGATGTTCATTTCTCTTCCCAACTTCAGAAAATTTGCATCTACTATTGTTTTAAATATACTTTCTGTCCCTTTCTCTTCTCCATCTGGGGTTCCCCAAATGAAAATATTGTTTCTTTTTGTTGTGTCTCATAATTCCCATAAGCTTTCTTCATTTCTTTTTCACTCTCTTTTCTTTGCTGTTCTGAGTAATTTCCCATGTCCTATCCTCCAGGCCACTGATTCTTTCTTCTGCATGCTTACATTTACTTTTAAAACTATTGAATTCTTTGGTTCAGTTATTGTATTTTTCAACTCTAGAGTTTCAGTTTGTTTTTGATGGTTGCTATTTCCTTGTTGAACTTTTCATTTTGTTCACGCATTGCTTTCCTAATTTTGTTTAGCTGTCTGTGCTTTTTTGTGGTTCACTAAACTTCCTTGAGGATTATTCTGAATTACTTTTTTGACAGTTTATAGATCTCCATTCCTTTTGGGTCATTTATTGGAGCTTTATTAGTTTCCTTTGTTGGTGTCATATTTATCTTATTTTTCATGATGCTTAATTCCTTATATTGGTATCTGCAAATTTGAATAATTAAGCTTTTATTCCAGAATTTTATAGGTTTGTTGTAGCAGAGACAGTTCTTCATCCATCAGCTTAATTTTTGTTTCTGTGTGTGTCCCCTGATATGTCCTTAGGCAATTGGGGCCTGCTACTATGGTCTATTTCTGAGGAAGGCAACTGTTTGTGTTCTGAGGATGGGGATGGTGATTGTGCCACTGGCTGAAAACAGTTGGGTAAGACTTGGTTCCCTATACCCATGAGGCTCTAAGATGGGGTCCATGGTTGTCTGGATTCTCTGGTCAGGCTTACTAGATGATCGGGACTGGGTACTATATACAGTAGTAGATGAGACTATGAATTAGCTTTCCTGCCCTGGCCAAGCACAAAGACAAAACCCAGGACCTTTACAGTTCTTTGGTTATGAACCCAAATCAACCCAGAGTGTGCACTAAATTTGCTGGTCAGGTGAAGCCACCAGTTTTGCTCTGTGGATGAGGGAAGCCATGAACTGTACTCTCTGTTTAAGTGCCACTGTACATAGGGTGGTTGAACGATCTGTGAAGCTTCCCATGTGCTCTGGTTAGGGTCCCTGGTTGGACAGGCTGAAGGGTGAATCAAGCATCAAGCAAGGCTATGAATTAGGTTTCATTCCCAGGTACAGTGGAAGAAGCAGCTCTAAAGCAGGTAAAGCTTTTTGTTGTCTTAATTCAAGCTGACCTATACTCCAAGTTTCCTGGCTCAACAGGGCCACTGGTTTTGCTCTGCCAACTATCAGTGCTCGCTTCGGCAGCACAAATATTCTGCAAACTATCAGCTCTGCCTGTCCACACTCAGCTTGAGGACTGCTGGGCTGCACAAATTCCAGGAGTTGTCTCCAGCCCTACTGGTCAGATGGGGCTGGAAAATGCTCTCCACAGTAGGTGGGGCTATGTCTCAGATCCCTTGCTTAGGCTGGAAGGGGAGAGTCCTCTCTAGGCAATTCTCATTTCCCAAATATGCTTTCTGGTTGTGAGGGGCAGGGAGCTACCTTCAGCCTTAGCTATGAATTAATCCCCTGCCTATGTATAACATGGGAACACTCCATGCCTGGTAATGGCTTTGCTCTGGGACTATCAGCTCTGCTCATCTGCCTTTCAGCTCAAGCACCTCTGGGCTGCACAGCTTCTAGGAGTTGTTATTAACCCTTTTGGTCAGATGGTGCCAAAAGGCTGTCTCCACAGTGGGCGAGGGTTTGACTTACTGCCTTGCCTGGGCATGGGAAAACTGGGCTCTAGGGTCAGCCAAACTTCTTGCTTGAGGTTCTAAATCAGCCAGATCTGCCCTCTGCAGAGTTCTCTGAACAGAATGCACCCTCAATGTGGTTCTACAGATGATCAAAACCTCTAATTAGAATTAATACTTGAGAAATGCAGATACAAATCTGGTCCACTGTGGTCTGTATGATGGTTGTTGAGAGCCCCTTCCCCCTTCTTCACAGTCAGATTCCCCATGGTTGAGCCCAGCACATTCCATTGGGGCTAGTTGTTCTTTTTCCCCACTGGAGGAAACTGAGGCTCAGAGGAGACCTCTTCTCGAGGTGCTGTGCTGGCCTGGGGGAGGAGCACCATGGTCATCATGTAGTCACTTCTCTTAACTTTCTATTACAGTCTGTCCTGGTCTCTGTGGTGCAGGGAGGGCTTCCGTCTCACCTCTGTGTTCTAGGATTCTCTCAGTGGTATCTTGTTCTTGAATCATGTTAGTTGTTCATCTTGTGAGTGGGGAGTGAAGTCAGGAATAACGTATGTCATCATCTTGGTGATGTCACAAGAATTCACTTTTGGCGAAAAGAGGGGATTGCAATGCAGGATGCCATGTGCAACAACAGAGGTGAGTTCCAGGTGCTTTGCGGGAATGAAAGAAGGAGGTAGAGCATTCACGAGGGTTTCATAATGATTCTGGAAGAATAACATTAAGAAAGCATTCAAATAAACGAATCTGATAGAAAGCTATGTCAAAAATGTAAGTGGCAGTGAAGTATGTTTTAAGAATTATCATTTTGAATTGCTTTGAAACCATTAAGAAAAACACTGCCGAAAAGATTTTAGGGATTATAATAGCACACATTTTTATTGATTTCCATTTGACTGTTTCCTGCTAGAGGTAATGTCAAACAAAAATTTGTTTCTATTTGGATTCATTGTTCTATCTATGGCTGCTTGGTGCTGCAAAGCCGAGCCAATGACTGGATAGCACTGGGGAAGTCCCACTGACAGAAACTGTTCATCCCAAATGCTTTATTCTTCAAGCACCGCATTTTCTCCAAACCCGCATTTCCATCATGTATCAAACACTTACTTAGTCCTTCTTTGTTTTCTTTCTTTTTTATTTTTAAGTCTAGCCCTATTTTTTTCTTCTCTATGTCTTTCTCTCTCTTTGTAATACTTCTGTCTTTGATGTCTGTTTACCTCCTGTTTCTTGTTCCAGGATAGACATCATGGGCAATGAACAGAAACCCATACTATGTCCTTCTGCTACACCCACCTAGATCTCCAACTCCACTGTCCCAGCACTCTAGTGTCCCCCAGTTTGGGCTAAGGACACTGAAAAAACAATTAATACTACCCACATTGTTGAAAGTGGGGAGAAGAGAGGTAGAACTTTACTTTTACCATTTAGGCGAAGCTACAATCTCCCCAGGTTCCTCCTACCCATATATTCAACTCTTCTCCCTCATTGCACACTTTTCTTTTTCTCCCTTTTAGAATCACTGTAAAATATGCCTTTAAAGAAAATCAAAGTAAGATGATCGTCTTCTCACATACTGCTCCCTTTTTGCAGGTCCCCTGACATTAAAGCAAGTGTCAGCCTCAATCTCTCCTTCTTGAATCATTGATTTTTTAATCTCATATTCTTCCACACTCAGCTATAAATTGCAGCTGTCTGTCACTCTGGTGTGGACGGGAGAAGAAAGGCTATTGTTTCAGTGAGTGAATTTGACGGTATGCAAAGTGATACCACAGTTGGACTCTGCATCCAGCCAGAGATCAAATATTGGAGATCAAATATTAGACCTACCTATTCAGCTACATTCCAGCCCGCTTAGTAAGAGGAGGATGCACAAAGCACACACATGCACTCTTATTCTATGTCTTTTCTTTTTTCTTTCTGTCTCTGGGTGTTCTGTTTCTCTCCATTATTTTCAACACTTTAATTCTTTATTTAGGTTAGCTTATGTTTTACCCAGAAGACAAAACTTCTTTTAAGCATCACAACTATTGCATAAACAAAGCTGCCTTGAAGCTATTTTGTACATATGTTTTTCATTTACTGAAGGCAGGGGGTGCTATATGCAAAGAAATTAGCTTCCGTAACTAGGTAACATTTCCAAAGACAGACACCTGCAGACATTTATAGTGCCACATTATAGAACAGCTTTAAAATGTATCATTTCACTCAGATGCTGCCAAATGTACTATGATGCATGTCCTTACTGAGATATACAGACAGCAAATGTCACACACATATTCTTCTCATCGAAGAAGCAATGTGTTGTAACTAATAATGATTTCTCTAAATCGCAGATTAATTGGTGTGCAATTAATTTGGCATATCCTAAATGTAGCAGAGTATCCTTCACCTGAGTTCATCTACAGCAATAAAACATTTTTTAAGATTATATTGCTGGAATGCCCAGATAACATCCTTCTCAACAAAAACTCCAATCTTCCACTGACTAGATAAATGAGAAAGAGAAAATAAGAACTAAACATCTCGTTTTTCCTTCCAAATAACTGACATATCTTGAATTTGTTTCCTCAAATGGTTAAGATTTTGAAATATCTCCCTCTATAACTTGGAAATGGATAAAAGGAAAAATAAGGTGCAGTGAACATGATTCACATGAATTACAAGTACTAAAGGTAAAATGTAGTACAGAATATTACATAATTTCAAAAGCTTCCTAAAAGAGCTAGAACTACAAACTTTGAAAGGTCAGTGAATATTGAAGTGTTTTGCCATAAGGATAAAAAGCCTCAAGGACAGGCAATTTGACTTGTTCAAAAAAAGGTATTATTTCTCTAAAACATTCACTTTTGATATTTTCCCATATTATAGTTATCTGCAGACTAGATTGTACAGGATAGATACAAAAGACACTTCAAAAACTTTTTTGCAGCAAGCAAAGCCCAACATCCAAAATGAATTATCCAAGATGAAGTATTCATTTCTATGTTCAAGTCTTCCCAGGCATTCAGAAGATGCCAGAGTAAATTTGAATGTTTGGTGAGACTAATAGAAAGTCAGATCAGTAAGAGTGAATCTCTAGGGCCAATTTCTAGATTCTCAGATTCAACAATCTAAATGTGAGGCAGTATTTTTTTTTTAAAAAAAGTTCAAAATGTTGGGACGCCTGGGTGGCTCAGTCGGTTAAGCGTCTGCCTTCGGCTCAGGTCATGATCCCGGGATCCTGGGATCAAGTCCCGCATCAGGCTCCTTGCTCAGCGGGGAGCCTGCTTCTCCCTCTGCTTGTGCTCTCTCTCTCTCTCTCTCTCTCTGACAAATGAATAAATAAAAAATCTTTAAAAAAAAAAATTCAAAATGTCAAGTAATAAGATAATTAAAACCACCAAATATTAGTAATGATCCAATCAATTTATGTGAAGTCAGTGATGAATAGTAATTTGCATTTACTGATGCTCTTTGTATTTGGAAGTTTCTCAGTATGGAACATTTGTAAAAGCTACTGTCATATTGAATATAAAACTGAGTCCACTTTAATACCTAGTAATAAATTAGTTGAATTGTTTGCTTGTCAAGGGGATAGCCTAGAGAGAGTAGAGCCACCCACCTGCTGACTCAATACTCCAGAAAATTAAGAAAAAATAAGTAATAATGATAGCAGAGTAGTAAAGCAAGAGCAGAAAAAAATTAATACATTTCATTTGTGATGACTATAGGCCAAGATGTAAGGAAAGGATGCCATGATTGCTACTGATTTTCATTCTTGGGAGCTTTGGACAGAAGTTCTAATTAAGATAAGTCAAGAAATACAATGTATTATAATATAATATGAGTCAAGATATATTAAGAAATATATGTATATATTATTTAAAGATATAATTATATCTTTAAGATATTTACCCATATGCTATAAGATACTTTTTTTTTTTTTCTGGGTAAGTGATGATTACTTGAGCTTACTTCATGAAATACTGTATTCATTCCTTGGCGGCAGTAAAAAAAAAAAAAGGGAAATGGAAAGATAAAGAAGACACATTCTATATCGTCAAGAGTGTTTATAGTCCAAAGGAGGAAACTAAGAATCAATCAAATAATACAATTGCAGGACAGAGGAAGAGAAAGGACAATTGCTGGATGTGTACTGCTTAGAACAAATGCAATCTGGTGAAAAAAAAAAAACACAGAGACTGAAATAAATTTCTAGGTTCAAATATTGGCTCAGCTTCTCACTAGCTCTGTGATCTTTGGGCTTGTTCTTAATCCCTCTGAGCCAGTTATCTCATCAATAACACAGAGATAAAACTGCCTTTCATTTTGTCATTAGGAGGATTAACATTAACAAGAAAGTGTATGTAAAAGTACTTGACTCATGTTAAACACACAAAATTGGTACTCCTCTCACAATCTGTGCTCATTAAAGAGGGCACCTATTGCATGGAGCACTGGGTGTTATACGCAAACAATGGATTATGGAACACTACATCAAAAACTAATGATGTAATGTATGGTGATTCACATAACATAATAAAATTAAATTAAAAAAAAAAAAAGACCAAATGCCAGTGTCCTGGGAAACTTCTGAGTCTGCTTCTGTGCTCAGAGGCAACAAAGCAGACACTGATTGACTCCCTTTCCTCTTCAATCCTCCTCTGCCTTTTATGCTGGTTTAAAAGCAGAAGTCCATTACCTGGATGGGTGGGAGAGAGAGGTTTTAGTGGCCAGAGGAGGTCGAGAAAAACAAGATCTTGCTTAAATCTTAGCTTATCGGGGAAACTTCAGTTGAGGGAATAAGTTGAGGGATACTTCAGAATGGCATAAACGAGCTCAGTTTAAAGAAACACGATTAAAATCAAACCAAATCCCATATTGTTGAATTCCCAGCTGAATTAAGGCTCTTTAGTTTATTTCTCCCCAGATTTCATATGAGAAGCCTACAAGAGTGGGCAGGTGGTCTCAGTTGTGAGGAAAGAGCATCTGTGGCAGCTGGGAATCAGAAAGAGCAGAAAGACCCTGACTTGCATAGGAAGAAAGATGTTCACATAAATTCATTCTTATAACCGGTATTTATCGGCCATTCACTGTTTCAGGTTCTGGAGATATAACAATAAAAAAAAAAAAAAGATCTGCATTCATGAAACATATTCTAATGGAAGGTCAGTCAAGAATCAAGGCAACACGTATGCTAGATGATAATAAACAATAAGGAATAAAATCCGTGGGGAGAGGGAAACAGGCATGTCATTGGGGTATAAAATCTTAGGCTAGCCAAGAGAGGCCCTAGGGATAGGCAACATTTGCGTAAAAATGCAAAAGAGTTGAGGGAAAGCATTGTGAAGACAATTGGGGGAAGAGAATTTTAAGCAGAGAGAATAACACGTACAAAGCCCAGAAGTAGGAGCATGCTCGGTTCCTGTTTGAGGAGGAACAAGGGCATCAATGTTGATAGAGTGAAGCAGGTGAAAGAGATGTAAACAGGAGATGGGGTTAGAGAGGTGGCAGCAGAAGATCTGCTATTGCCTTGGAGGCCAGCTCACCCTGGGTGAGACAGGGAGAGGGGCATGGGTAGCTTTATCAATCAGCCACTGTCACAACAATTCAGCATAACAAATCATTCCTAAATTAGCTCAGCCACAATCATCTGTTTTCACTCAAGCATCTTTGGTTGGGTTGGTCAGTTGATCTAAGCTGGTCTCAAATGAATTTCTTTCCAAGACAAAGAGCACAGGTCTGATCAGTGTCTCTTATGCTCCTATGACCCATGAGCTTACCCATCTCCCTGTTCTCCCCTCCAGGGTCATAAGGCATATTTAGCATCTTAAGTATGAGAATAAACCAGTGAACTATGAAAAAAAATTATTTTCATAGTAATGCTAGAGGTACATGGCAGGAATTCAAATGCACAAGGACAGTTCAAGTTTCTGCTTGTGTTGCATCCACTAATATTTCATTGTCCAAAGCAAGTCACATGGTTGACTCCAAAATCAAGAGGCTGGAGAATGCACTCTATCTCTAGTGGAAGAAATATTAGGGTGTCTGGGTGGCTGAGTCGGTTAAACATCTGCCTTCAGCTCAGGTCAAGATCCCAGGGTCTTGGGATCGATCCCCTCGCTGAGCAGGGAGCCTGCTTCTCCCTCTCCCTCTGCTACTCCCCCTGCTGTGCGCTCTCTCTCTTTCTCTCTCAATCTCTCTGTCAAATAAATAAATAAATAAATAAATAAAATCTTCAAGGAAAAAAAGTAAAGTCACATGGCAAAGGGTATGGATGCAAGGGCTAACTAGACTGTTGTGGCCCATAGTTCAATCTATGACAGAGATTTAAGCAAAGGGATCTTTGACTAACTTTGGTTTTTAACAGGATCACTTTATCAGCTGTTGAAAGAGACTGAGGGAGGAAAGGAGGAAAGAAGTTGGAGAAAGATCAGTCCAAGAGTGATGATGGTGGCTCAGATCAGGGTGATTAGCCGTGCAAATGGCAAGGAAGGTTTGCATTCAGGTTAAATTTTGAAATTATAGCATGACATTTGTCAAAGAAAACTTGCACTGGACAGATTAAACAGGCAAGGGAGACTTTGTTTAAGACTATTACAATAAGGGAAAGAGATTGAACTCAATTCTGCTAAAAAAAAAAAATTAAGTGCTGGGACAAGCTAGTGGAAGTTTAAGAGGGGAAGTTGGTGATTTAGTCATCTGTGTCTGCTAATTGTTCCTTGTCAAAGTTAGGCTCCTATCCTTGCACAGAGACTGGAAGATAAAGGCACTATCTCCTTCAATGATTACATTTCAAAAGGAGGGTTCCCAGATCCTAGAGAAAGAGATTCCTGGCAAAACTGGCAAAAGACTGGGAAGAAAATAATCTACATTTCAAAGAGATAAATAATTTGCAATTTCAAGTTTTCTAAAGTAATGTTCTATGAAAAGAGAAGTCAGGGACATACAGTCAGGAAGAAACCTGTCTAAAGTTTAGTCACGCCAAGGGGAATATTATGGCCATCTTGGTCACAGTCAAGTGCGTGGACTCTGGCATGAGACCGTCTAGGATAAATTCTGGCTCCTCTACTTCCTAACTTGTGACCTTAGAGTGGTTACTTAACATCTTTGTGCCTCAGTTGTTTGTTCATTTATAAAATGGGCATGATAATGTTCCAAACCATAGGATTAGGTGAGGATTAAAGTACTTAATACATATGTACAGCAGCATTCAAGGATGATTCCTGGCCTGTAGTAAGCAATAGCTATTATTTTTAAGATCAAGCTAACAGATTCTCCTAAGGAGTCAGAGATCAGGTATGAGAGGAAGAGAGGAATCAAGAATAACTTCAAAGTTTTTTTTGTTCGTTTGTTTTTTGTTTTGTTTTGTTTTTATCTGAGCTACTGCAATGATGCTTACGGAGGTAGGGAAGGGGTAGGTACAGATTTTATTACACGGGAACTGCTAAGTCCAAAAAAAAAAAAAAGTTCAAGTTTATGAGCATTCAGAGGAAGGATTAAATTAGGTAATGCCATTTCTCTTTCTTCGTTACAAAACATATATCATATACTGTATTTTAAGAGTTCTGAGGGCGCCTGGGTGGCTCAGTTGGTTAAGCGACTGCCTTCGGCTCAGGTCATGATCCTGGAGTCCCGGGATCGAGTCCCGCATCGGGCTCCCTGCTCAGCAGGGAGTCTGCTTCTCCCTCGGACCCTCTTCCCTCTTGTGCTCTCTATCTCTCATTCTCTCTCTCTCAAATAAATAAATAAAATCTTTAAAAAAAAAAAGAGTTCTGAGTAGGATGTTAGGAAATTTTCATTTTAACTCCTTCCTCTACTCCAAATGAGACATTGGTAGTCATAGGGAAAGAGATATTAGGCAAAGATATTAATGATTGTAAGCCTTAATTAAAAAGAACAAAATGCTATGGAAACTACTAGAAAGAGTTTGGTTTTTAACCTGAACAGTACTTATTTGTGCCGTTAAGGAATCACCCTTAGTTCAGAAAGCAAAGTATTTCCTTGAATAAATGTACAACCTGCAAAAGCTATGCCTTGTTTACCACAGTGTCATCAGTTCCCAGTGCAATCCCTGCCACACAAGTGTGCTCAATAAATATTTATGGAATGAATGAAACCATAAACTGACACTTTAGGTTTAGAGTAGTTGTGTCCACATGAATATTGCTTTGTAATACTGTGAATTATTTGACTTGCAGCTCTGTGCTATTCTGCTAGGCTGCAATTTGCTGACTGATAGATCAATATATTAAAATTCTCAACTTGAGGTTTTCATTAGCATTTTTAGATAAAGAACAGGGCCAGCAGGGTAAATTTCATCCAAACTCTTGATAGGATTACAACCCAATAATTGTACAATTGATGACTACCTTAAAAATGATTACAAAATAACAATTGGGAATTCACTTCATATAGATCAGTTTTCCTAATGTGGTGGCTTCTTTTTTCTTTTGGTTAAGGATTAAATAATATGTTTTTGCATAAGACTTTCCTACTACTAAGGCTAATGGTTATTGGATTTATATTTTGTATCCCTCCCATGCTCCCTCCCTTTCTTCTTTTCTTCCTCTAATCCTTCCTTCTTTCACTCTTTCTTTCCTTTCTTCCATCATCTTTTTTTCAAGAGAAATTCTGATTTCTGAAATAAGACCCAGACATACAGAGTTGCCAACAGAGAAACATTTTTAAAATTCATAAAGTCGGAGTTGTATTGTGAATATTATTTGCTTATTTTATTATCATCCTGATTCATAAATTCTTGGAAGAAACATAGTTAAAACCTTTCCTCAAAGAGAGAGAAGGAGATCCATAGGAGTCTGTTGCAAATGTGTTATTATCTGAAGTATTGAGTAATTGCCTTATGATGGGATTCTTTAATCATTTGGGACTTCATTAGGCTAATAGTGATTCCATACTCCATTTAACAGAAGAAATAATTCAGAGGAGAAAACCAAGAACAAATACAAACGAAGTTGAATTACTTAACAACAATTACAATAATTATTTTTAGCACTTTTCACATTTAAAGTCCCTTAAAACAAATATGCAGTTTATTTCATGACTGAGAGAAGAGAGATATTTTTAAAGAAACAAATGTCAGATTTAATAATTCCCCCATAATATTAGCATAATTTCTTTTGTGTTTGTTTCTCAAAAGCTTCTGCATGAACTGAAGTTTTGAGTCCTAAATCATTTTCGATGCCTTTATCAGAGCTCTTTCACATCCCCATCTGATTGTGCTTTTATGGTAACATAAGTTCAGTGTTAAGTCATACACTCCCTCAGCCTCTGAAGTGGTTAATGATTTGTAAACAAACATTTAAAAGCTAATTAAGAAAACCTAAATTCTTGTGAAAAATTTTTCCCTAGTTTGATCCAATTTTTGTAAATTGAATCTGGGCAGGGTCCTTGGGTGGGCAATATTTTATTCCACAAGCATTTGTACAGTCTTCCAAGGGCCTCCGAGGAAAACGCCTTGAGGTATCTTCTGACGGAGTTGTGTGGGCTTCATTAGCAAGATCTATTCTAGGTCACAATATCTGATACCATTGTGTTTATTTAAGTTGGTGCTGAAAGCGTTAAGTTTGAGTTGAGGTCTGATATTGGAGGGCAAAGAAAAAATGAGAATGGATTATATATTTTTATTTTTTATGTGGTATTAAAAAATTAGTGAACTTTTTTATATATTGAAGAGGTTGGTAATAAAATAATATTTGTGATGAGCAAGGAATGAATTTCTTTTTTAATTCTTTAACTTTATGAAAGATATATTAGAAAACACATAAGAAATGTACATAGTTATTTTCATTCTGTCTCCTATTATTTCCATTGATTGCTTCTTTGTCTACCCAAAGATGGCATGCCTTATGAGGGCAGAAATTCTGTTTACCTGTCTTTCCTAATTAGGAGTTTATTTCAGTTCTCCAGCTAACCTCTTTGACATCTCATTGCAACCCAGGAGTGAGTTAAAATATTTCAAATTGATTTTTATTATTTTCATATATGCAACCAATTATAGTAACATTCATTTCTCCTTCCTTATTATTTATTGCATATTCCTTAATATGCAAGTACTTACAAGATATACATTAAATTTCACTGTATTCTCCAATACACTGGTCAGTCTGGTGAGTTGTTTGAGAATGCTCATTAGTTGTCAAGATGGTTGCCGTAGTATCATACAGCACCGATGAGTCAATAAACTATCATATTATAGTAAACCCTCCATTCCCACTACTCTTATCGTTTATTTCCATGAGGATATTTGGTGGGAGTTGAGTGGTATAGGAAATCAATAGTCTTTATTTTATTTTATTACCTTTTTAAAACTTTAAAAAGTTTTTAAAGTTTTAAACTTTTTAAAAAGTTATATTTGGTTGCCTTAAAAAGTTACAGATTTTCTAAGATTTTTTAAAAATCAGGTTTGATAAATGGGAAATTATCCATTTGTGTGTATAACTATATCTAGATGTTTAGTTAATGAATATATTAAGATATTTTTCAGAGTAAAGAATTGCACTGTTAATGCTGTAGATGTGCTTCAGAGAACGAAGTAAGATTAAGATGCCTTGACAACAAATTCAGTTGTTTACATCTACTGTAGCATGTGAAGACTGAAGTAATGCATTGACCTCCATGGGTCTTTAGGCACCAGGGAGAGTTTAACTGAGTATCATTATGTTATCATTAAAACATAAGCTAGCTTTACAGAGAAAAAGTGTTTCCCTTAAGAGGAAGATAAAACGAAAAGTTTAATGCCTAGCTTGGCTGTTAGTACACAGGAAGTATACACAAATAATCAAATCTTACACATGTAATTCTTATATTTCAGTAGCATTGATTCTGAAGAACACAGTGGATTACATTGAAGTGTAGAAGTCTTTTATGCTTTCATTAATTAGTTTTCTTTTTAAATTCAACCCATTCCTTCTTTAATTTATTGAATGAGGAGTTGGGATTGTAGTTATGAACATACTTTTTATGTAACTCTTTAAATTTGTAAGTGTTGTAGGGCGCCTGGGTGGCTCAGATGGTTAAGCGTCTGCCTTCGGCTCAGGTCATGATCCCAGGGTCCTGGGATCGAGTCCCGCATCGGGCTCCCTGCTCCTTGGGAGCCTGCTTCTCCCGCTGCTTCTCTCTCTCTCTCTCTCCCTCTCTCTCTCTCTCCTCCTCTGCCTCTCATGAATAAATAATAAAAATAAAATCTTTAAAAAAAATAAAAAAAAATAAATTTGTAAGTGTTGTAAATATAAACTTTTCTCAATATTATTTGATTAATATGTAAGAAATCTGAAAATGGATGCTTATTAATCACAAGATTGCCAGAGTGGGGAAATGGATCAACCAACAAAGCCAAAGTATTTTTTAAATTTCTAAAAGGTTTTTTATTTTTTATTTTTCTGGAGATTGACTCTTACTTGACTTATGGAAACAATTGAAATAGAAGCAGATGGCTAGGTAATGTAAGATAGATCATTTAAACCTCATATTCTTCATATTCTTTTTTGGAGCTCAAATCCTTTGGCCAATATCTTGGCTGGCTAGTCTGGCTTTTTTAGACATGGCTTCTAATGAAGCATTCAATTTAAAATGGCCATAAGCGTTACTGCTTTTCAGTGTATGTATGTTAATTTAACACATGACACATTATCACCACAACATATAACTAAGATTTCAGAGGAGGAAAATAGAAATAAAATGATATTGGTATGTGGTCAAGCATCTTCAAAAAATACATGGGAAAATAAATTTTTTAAAACAATGCATTATTTTTAGATAAACAGAATGCTTGCTTTTACTCTGTACACATAAGATACTAACAAAAGCAGTTCTTTTTTTTTTTAATCACATTTTAGAAGAGTGGAAGTTTAAGGTATGATTCTGAAGAGAAAGTTATTTCAAATTATGTTTCTAAAAGTATAATGAAAAGAAAGTAATCATTTAAAACATCAGGATAACCAAACTACCAGTTGTCTACTGTTGACTGGAGGCCTTACTGATAACATAAACAGTTAATTAACACATGTTTTCTATGTTATATCTAGTATATATGCTTACAATAATACCTATTTTTTTCTTAATTTTTTCAGTATTTCTAGGCTGTGTGTTTCCTCTGACAGTTTTTCCAAATTGTTGCAAATGTCCAAAAAATTTTCCAATATATTTGTTTTAAAAAATCTGTGTATAAGTAGATCTGTGCAGTTTAAACTTGTGTTGTTCGAGAGTCAACTGTATATACACTTAAGTCTATGTAGATGTTTCTTGAATTTGGAATATGAGTAGTTTTATCTAGTCAAAATACATTTTGAAGTCAGACATGGAGTTGGGGATTGTTCTGAAAACCAGACTGAGAAGGATACAGAGAGAAATATAGTCACTTTATCAAACTCTCTTTAGGACCCATTCTGATAAGGAAGGTCTGTTTTGGCAGATTCATTCTTACAAATATCCAACAAGTTATGTGATATAAATGAGCATATAAATAGATGTGATCACACTCACATGTATTATTTTCAAATTTTAGGTTTGGTTTTCCACTGTTGAGTTTTCTTTATGGCTTATGCAAGGTTAATGTGAACATGGAAAACAATATAGTATCATTTGTTCTTGGGATCAATACTTTTTGAATAAAATAGCAGTTTAAGATCTAGGAAATTCCCTTGGTGTGGTGGTTTTGGTAATAGCCATCAGGAATGTAATGCAGATTTCTGTGACAAAGAAATAAATTACTTGAAGTCCCAGGACCCCATTCTTGAAAACCCTTACCCCCAAATCTCCAATTGGTTTGCAATTATAGGATAAACAGTTGTAAGAATTCTGACTACTTAATTTTAAGGGATGAAATGAATGAAATAATATGAACTGTCAACAACTTTAGCTCAAAAGATGTATTTCCTTAGAACTAGTAGTTTCTGCAGAACGCAGTTCTGAAGATAAGACTCAGATGTTTCTACTATTGCTCTTGAAATACTACCTGTTTTTCTTCGATTGCTTCCAGTTGTTAGCTTTTCCCTCACATCAGTGTGCTATCTGACCACAGTTGAAAAGACCAAGGTGACAACTACATTGTATTCCTGTTGATCATGCTTCTATTGATTAGATGGTTTGGGAAGAATGTTGAACTACAGGAAGTTTCTGCACTGTCAATCCCTAATTTGATTTACACAGTAACCATTTTGAGGACTACAGTAGATTTTTTTTATTTTATCCAGTTTCCAAAAGCCAAACTGTCCTTGCTCAAGAAACATAATATCCGTCAGTTGGAATTTTTCTCTGGCTCAAGATTTCGCTTATGTTATTTATTAACTATTACAATTTGAAGTAATAATAAACAGCCTGAACATTTTAAATATGGAATTTCCTAACAACTAGAAATTTATTAATTTGAAGGTAATGTTAGAGTGGATTAACATTATGTATGTGATCCTAAATCAGATATTGGAGGACCCAGTTGGAGCATCAATGAAATGAGTTAAATCCTAGCTTCCTATTCAGAGTTTATATAAATACAGAATAAATATGAAAACTAACTCCACACAGTGATCTGGTATTGTTTAAGAAAGCACTCTTCCATACTTCCTAGGACTCAAGAGTGATAGCCAACTGAATTGGTACACTGTGCCCCAAAGACATTGTATGAGAACAATAGTTCTGGCAAGAATCTGCTCCCTTGGCTTTAGAGAACTTTTGCTAGGAATCAATCATATGTAAGTATCTTGTTTATTGAAAATGCTTGGAGCTGTATTGGGTTGTCCTTTTGTTATTTTTTTTGCCATCTGTCAATTATATTAGTTTTATGCCCTGGCTTTATTTCATAAAAGAATTTCACACTAAAGCAGATAGAAGAAAAGGGCAATTGTCCTTGAATTTTGTTCCCCATTTAGTAATTTCCCTAGAAAACCTGGCTTATTATTTTATCAGAAATTAAATGATCATCCACCATTGATTTGATAAAACTAGTCATATTCCAAATTCAAAATGTGTTTAGTTATTAACTTGTAAGTGTAAAATAACCTATATTTTATTATTATGTTTATTTTTTAATTGTGAGCAAACCTGTATGTGTGTGTGTGTGTGTGTGTATATATATATATATATATATATATATATATATATATATATATATATGCCTGTGATAGACATCAACTGAGAAAGCTTTCTTTAATTCTTTGGAAGAGCATTTAAATGCACTGGAAAATACATGCTAACTTCTTTGAAACAGAGTGTGGTAGGCAAACTAATCCCCTAAATGTCCACACTTGTGAAAATATTTCCTTACTTGGCAAAAGGGACTTTGCCCATGTGATTAAGAGTGAGTACCTTTAGTTGGGGAGCTGATCTTAGATTCTAGGTCCAGTCTACTCATGCAACCCCTGAGAAGCAGAGCACCTTTCCCAGCTTTGGTCAAAGGGAAGGATGTGGAAATGGGAGAAGATTCAGAGAGCTATAGTGGTGCCAGTTTGGAGAAGCAGGCTGCTCACCAAGAAACATGGGTGGCCTATGCTAGTTGAAAAAGTGAGGAAACAGAATCTCACTGAGAGCCTCCAGACAGTAACCAGCCTGGCTGACACCTTGATGTTAGCTTTGTGAGACCTGTATCAGACTTCCCACCTGCAGAACTACATATATTTGCACCATATATTTGGGTTGTTTATTTCACCAAGATTGTAATTCCTTCTGATACAGTAGAAAATTTCTACAAGAATACTTGGTTTTAAAACTTACTGCCTTTCTGCTTCCGCTCCTAAATCTCTTATTATCAAAAGCGCTGTTTAATCAAGTTTTACAGTGCTGTATCTATCCACGTCACAGAAAACTTGTGACTTCCTAAATAAAAAAACTACTTGTGTATGTTTCATCAATCCTTCAAAACTTAGGGAGATGAAAAACACCTCTTTTCAGTTGTAGTTATGTTCTCTTTAATAACACCCTTGTTTTTTCATTAAATGAAGAATACCATAACATCAGTGACAGACTCACTGATCCTTTAGATTTTCCCAGTAGTTAAAAACGGCTCCACCCATGATCTGAGATTGCTGGGAAGAACTTGACCCTGAGCCTTCTCGGTTAATACTTGACCTTCTTCCTCCAGATGAGACAGTCAGATAAAAACGGACTTGGAAATGCACTTACAACTTTTCATTTATTCTTCTTCCTTCTTTTCTCTTTCTGTAATGCCTTCTACTGTTCCCTTAGGAAGAAACAATTTAGAAAAACAAAATTGATGCTACCAGTGTCCAGTACCCACCACCCAAAGCAACACAGGGTGAGAGTGTAGATATTTTTTAATGCCTAAGGTTGTTTCTAGAAACATCCCGAAACCCTCTTGGCTACCATTGTCAGTTCTACCTGGGTCAGAGACAATGGCCCACAGGCGGTTCATTCTGCCGCCAGATACAGATGGGCATTTTTAAATGCCTAGAATTCCTTTTCTTGTCTATATAACATTAATCCACCTAAGTCACTTGAATTGTTTCATTTTATTTCAAAGACAAAACAGAAGAAAGGGGTGAATTTTGTCTGACATTCATTTCATTGAATGGAAAACATCCATTTTTATGTGACTGATATCATCAAATTTAAGCCTGTAACCATGGACCCGTCTAGGTAGGAATATCCTTTTTGCAGAAATGAATGTTAAATTTTTAGCATATACTTTCTCTAGATAATTATAAAAGTCTGTTCTCTTTTGAAAAGTTCTGAAATGACTTGCAGATAAATTTAAAATGTCAGCATTTTAGATTTCAAATACAGTACAAATATTTGGTGTACTAGTAATTATGCAAATGGTAAAAATCAATGCATGTCAAGAATTTGTGTCTGATTTCCTATCGGATAAGTCCGTCGTAAAATGTCATTACCAAAGCAGGGAAAGCTCTACTATGAGAAACAAAATTAACTTAAAAGTATCATGAGCTATTAAATTCTCTCTCTCTCTCTCTCTCTCACTCTCTCAGACACACACACACATACACACAAACACACACACACAAGGTTTTGGGGGAAATGTTTCAGATCTTTCCAGGAACTAAATGTTGTGTTAACAAGACTGTTCAATGTGTTAAATGGCTGTCATCTATAATTAGTACATATTGAGCAACAAGATAGGAGTTACATCAGGTGTTATATCAGGTGTTACATCAGGTGTTACATCAGGTAAAGGACTGTGCTAAAGAAACTTAATGGCAATTTCTATTGTGAGCAGCTATGCACGCTGAATACAGAAAGCCCAGTTTACAATCTTTTGCTAATATGTTAACTTCATTTTCTCCTTTGCTTTTCCCAGAATGTGTGTGTTTTATCTGGAAAATGATACATGCTTTTAATTTTACCGACATGCTGCATTGATGCAATGCCATGTAATTGAGCATTTCTCATTGTTATTATGCTGCAGCACTTTAGGTGATGCCTAGAAGCCAGCTTGTTTCCAAAATCCTCTGCTTCCTTATTTAGATTCTTGACATGGTGCTTCTGTTGCCAAATGCAAAACATATTGTACTGTCTTGTGAGTGGCTTTTTTTTTTTTTTGCCCTTGTTAATAAGGTCACTCAAATGTAGCATTGAAGAATTGTGAATTGTGCTTAATATCTTAACTAATAGCTAAAGGCAGAGAAATTAAAAAAAAAAAACTGTCCTTTACATTACTCTAGCTTTTTAATTTTTTTCTTTTTTAAAAATTGTTGTTGGTTTTTATTCAACCAGGAAAACATTCCTATATTTTTATTCTTGCTTTTCTCGTTTTAAGGCACTGTTGTTTTAAAAATAATGATATTTTACTACCAATTCTAATCATAATATTCATAGCTCACACTTACATGGTACTTTTTATGGCCCATAAGCTATTCCAAGCAATTTCTGTATATTAACTCAGCTTTCATAACAGTCTTTTCAGATATTACTATTATTATCCCCATTTCATAGGTGAGATTGAGGTGTAAAAAATAAGAAAAGCTTGCCCAGCTACTGAGTGATAAAACTTGGATTTGGACCCCAGGATTCTGGCTTTAGGCCCATGCTCCTAAACCCTATAATAAACCTGTTAACGAAGTTTATTTGAACAAGATTGACAAAATTTATTGATCAAGAATGTTAATAATTGTTAAAGCATTTCTCTCTAGTGTTTATTTGAAAAAGAAATTCTAATAAGTAGATGCATTTTATAAAAAAATTTGTGAAAATACTTTCTAAGTCTCTAAATAAAATCACGCATTTTCTTTTTATTCCTTACATACTTTTGTAACATATTCTAGTACTGTTTATTCTGCAGGTACTACTTTATCCCACAGACTCCATATTGTCTCTCAAGGAAGGTTATATTTGCTGAAATGTTACATGGTCTTAAACCAGATCAAAGTTCATATCAAAGTTTCAGTGAAGTGAAATGTGTT